>NW_028165220.1:7500-33787 GCF_964263955.1 Coregonus lavaretus | reverse complement strand
CCTCTCTCTCGCGGAACAGCTAATCTCCGCGCGCATCGTCAGCATCAGTTTGAAGTCAGATTTGACAGCCGCTTTCTCGCGCAGAGCCTCACAAGGGCGGGAAACAAACGCTGCTCTCTTTTCTCCAGTTGTTCCTGTTTTAACGGTCGTCTTGTCTCGAGCCAGCTCGGATTTGAAATCGGTAGGCACCAACAGTTTTCAGATGTGTGTTTTCTCTTGTTTAATTCATTCCACTTTTGAGAGATGACCTCGATAGCTAAGTCTAGATCTGCGAGTCTGATGTAAACCGAGCCTCTCTCCTTTTTCTCTCTTTGTCAGTTTATTCAGGACCTCAGTCGGTCAGGAAGGAGGGAGAGGGATGTAGCGCATCGCTGTTTCTAACTTGGGTGAAGAAAGATAAAGAAACTCCTTTGGATTCTCCATACACTGAGGATTTATCCGGATATTACAGTGAGTTGGCTGAATATTTACTCTGCGTTTGTGTCAACTGTCAACAAACAAACTGTTTATTATCGTTTTTTGTAGATTTTGACAAGAGCGTCATTGGGCTACATTGTATCAGGTACAGGAGACTGGGGTAGACTATATTCCATAATGCCACAATAAGCGGCTGATATTTTGTTTGTCCCCTATGTGCTTCTGAGTGTGTAGCCTATGTATGGTAATGCTAAGGAGAAAGGTTATTCATTGCTCGACCAGTTTAAGAAAGTGGTGTGTGCGTGCGTCGCGCGCATTCGGTATTGCCTACCAGTATAATTTATCATTTAATTTGGAGGATATGTGATATATCTGGATAGAGGGATGTGGAGAGAGAGGAGGAGAGACGTCAGAGAGAAAGCGAGGATGAAGTGAGAGGACGAGATTTGTGGGGGGGGGGCACTTTAGAGACCCGCGCTATTTCTCTGCTTCTGTATTTTTAAAGACACGAAAATAAAACTGATCAGCCTCAGTAAAATAGAATAGATGAACATTATTACAGAGTGGAACCATCAGTGCTAGAAAACACACATGGACACAGCAGTACAGTAGCCTAGTCCCGTGTAGCTCAGTTGGTAGAGCATGGTGCTTGCAACGCCAGGGTTGTGGGTTCGATTCCCACGGGGGACCAGTATATATATATATATAAAAAAATGTATGCACTCACTAACTGTAAGTCGCTCTGGATAAGAGCGTCTGCTAAATGACAAAAATTTAAACAGAGGTATAAACATATAAACAGAGGTATAAAGCAATACAATAGACAATATAACACAAACCCAAGGTTACTCTGCTGAGAATGAGATATTTGTATTCCAGTTGTATTGAACTGTCATATTTCTATACATGATATCATTGTATTATAGTTAAATTCCACCACTCATAACATTCTGCATTATAGTTCAATTCTATCACCACGTTAACGTTTTCCAAGACACAACATTAAGTGCGTCCCGAATGGCACCCTGTTCCCTATTTAGTGCACTACTTCTGACCAGGTTCCAGGCTCTGGTCAAAAGTAGTGCACTACATAGGGAATAGGGTGCCATTTGGGATGCTTCATGGTAATGATGAATCCTGTTAGACTGCAGGTGGAGTCATCATGTGTCTTTATCGCTGTGTTGATCTATTGTGTGTGTGTGTGTGTGTGTGTGTGTGTGTGTGTGTGTGTGTGTGTGTGTGTGTGTCACTACTAACAGACACTACGACTCCTAATGTGACAGACCTTAGATTGCTTGTCGTTTCAGTAGAACATCATTAAGGTAAATGGTACCAGTAGTTTCATTAAAACATCATTAAGGTAAATGGTACCAGTAGTTTCAGTAGAACATCATTAAGGTAAATGGTACCAGTAGTTTCAGTAGAACATCATTAAGGTAAATGGTACCAGTAGTTTCAGTAGAACATCATTAAGGTAAATGGTACCAGTAGTGTATGTAGAACATCATTAAGGTAAATGGTACCAGTAGTTTCAGTAGAACATCATTAAGGTAAATGGTACCAGTAGTTTCAGTAGAACATCATTAAGGTAAATGGTACCAGTAGTTTCAGTAGAACATCATTAAGGTAAATGGTACCAGTAGTTTCAGTAGAACATCATTAAGGTAAATGGTACCAGTAGTTTCAGTGGAACATCATTAAGGTAAATGGTACCAGTAGTTTATGTAGAACATCATTAAGGTAAATGGTACCAGTAGTTTCAGTAGAACATCATTAAGGTAAATGGTACCAGTAGTTTCAGTAGAACATCATTAAGGTAAATGGTACCAGTAGTTTTAGTAGAACATCATTAAGGTAAATGGTACCAGTAGTTTATGTAGAACATCATTAAGGTAAATGGTACCAGTAGTTTATGTAGAACATCATTAAGGTAAATGGTACCAGTAGTTTATGTAGAACACCATTAAGGTAAATGGTACCAGTAGTTTCAGTAGAACATCATTAAGGTAAATGGTACCAGTAGTTTATGTAGAACACCATTAAGGTAAATGGTACCAGTAGTTTATGTAGAACATCATTAAGGTAAATGGTACCAGTAGTTTATGTAGAACACCATTAAGGTAAATGGTACCAGTAGTTTCAGTAGATCATCATTAAGGTAAATGGTACCACTTACCAGCGGTGGAAAAAGTACCCAATTGTCATACTTGAGTAAAAGTAAAGATACCTTAATAGAAAATGACTCAAGTAAAAGTGAAAGTCACCCAGTAAAATCCTACTTGAGTAAAAGTCTAAAAGTATTTTGTTTTAAATATACTTAAGTATCAAAAGTAAATATAATTGCTAAAATATACTCAAGTATCAAAAGTATAAATCATTTCAAGTTCCTTATATTAAGCAAGCCAGACTGCACCATTTTCTTGTTTTTATTTATTTACGGATAGACAGGGGCACGCTCCAACATTCAGACATCATTTACCAACGAAGCATGTGTTTAGTGAGTCCGTCAGATCAGAGTCAGTAGGGAGGACCAGGGATGTTCTCTTGATAAGTGCGTGAATTGGACCATTTTTCTGTCCTGCTAAGCATTCAAAATGAACAAGTACTTTTGGGTGTCAGGGATGTATGGAGTAAGAAGTACATACTTTTCTTTAGGAATATAGTGAAGTAAAAGTAAAAGTTGTCAAAAATATAAATAGTAAAGTAAAGTACAGATACCAAAAAAAAAACGACCTAAGTAGTACTTTCAAGTTTTTTTACTTAAGTACTTTACACCACTGGCACTTACTCAGCAGTAGAGTGAGAGGCTAATATGGACACTTGGATGTGTCTAAAATGGCACCCACTATGCAGACCCTGGTCAATAGTAGTGCACTGTGGATTAGGGTGTCATTTTGGATGCACACTTGGTGTCTGAAATGTGACCTTATCAGATTTAATAATCAAATCAAAGGACTTGTTAAGTGCTTCTAAAGAGTTTAATGCAGTATACATAGGGGGGGGGGGGGGGGGGGCATCATGTAAGATGTTGTCACATAGACTTGTGTACTAGAGACAGTACTGCTTATTTAATCTAACGTGATGGAGAGAGGAGAGGCACTGCGAGAGAGAGAGAGAGAGAGAGAGAGAGAGAGAGAGAGAGGGACAGGTTGAGAGGGGGGAGAGAGAGCAAGAGAGAGAGAGAGAGAGAGAGAGGGACAGGTTGAGAGGGGGGAGAGAGAGTGAGAGAGAGAGAGAGACAGGTAGAAAGGGGGGGGGAGAGGGACAGATAGAGAGAGGAGAGAGAGAAAGAGAGAGAGAGAAGAGATTATATACAGTGAGGGAAAAAAGTATTTGATCCCCTGCTGATTTTGTACGTTTGCCCACTGACAAAGACATGATCAGTCTATAATTTTAATGATAGGTTTATTTGAACAGTGAGAGACAGAATAACAACAAAAAACCCAGAAAAACGCATGTCAAAAATGTTATAAATTGATTTGAATTTTAATGAGGGAAATAAGTATTTGACCCACTCTCAATCAGACAGATTTCTGGCTCCCATGTGTCTTTTATACAGGTAACGAGCTGAGATCTAATCTCAGTTTGTTACCTGTATAAAAGACACCTGTCCACAGAAGCAATCAATCAATCAGATTCCAAACTCTCCACCATGGCCAAGACCAAAGAGCTCTCCAATGATGTCAGGGACAAGATTGTAGACCTACACAAGGATGGAATGGGCTACAAGACCATCGCCAAGCAGCTTGGTGAGAAGGTGACAACAGTTGGTGCGATTATTCGCAAATGGAAGAAACACAAAGTAACTGTCAATCTCCCTCGGCCTGGGGCTCCATGCAAGATCTCATCTCGTGGAGTTGCAATGATCATGAGAACGGTGAGGAATCAGCCCAGAACTACACGGGAGGATCTTGTCAATGATCTCAAGGCAGCTGGGACCATAGACACCAAGAAAACAATTGGTAACACACTACGCCGTGAAGGACTGAAATCCTGCAGCGCCCGCAATGTCCCCCTGCTCAAGAAAGCACATATACATGCCCGTCTGAAGTTTGCCAATGAACATCTGAATGATTCTGAGGAGAACTGGGTGAAAGTGTTGTGGTCAGATGAGACCAAAATGGAGCTCTTTGGCATCAACTCAACTCGCCGTGTTTGGAGGAGGAGGAATGCTGCCAATGACCCCAAGAACACCATCCCCACCGTCAAACATGGAGGTGGAAACATTATGCTTTGGGGGTGTTTTTCTGCTAAGGGGACAGGACAACTTCACCGCATCAAAGGGACGATGGATGGGGCCATGTACCGTCAAATCTTGGGTGAGAACCTCCTTCCCTCAGCCAGGGCATTGAAAATGGGTCGTGGATGGGTATTCCAGCATGACAATGACCCAAAACACACGGCCAAAGCAACAAAGGAGTGGGTCAAGAAGAAGCACATTAAGGTCCTGTATTGGCCTAGCCAGTCTCCAGACCTTAATCCCATAGAAAATCTGTGAAGGGAGCTGAAGGTTCGAGTTGCCAAACGTCAGCCTCGAAACCTTAATGACTTGGAGAAGATCTGCAAAGAGGAGTGGGACAAAATCCCTCCTGAGATGTGTGCAAACCTGGTAGCCAACTACAAGAAACGTCTGACCTCTGTGATTGCCAACAAGGGTTTTGCCACCATGTACTAAGTCATGTTTTGCAGAGGGGTCAAATACTTATTTCCCTCATTAAAATGCAAATGAATTTATAACATTTTTGACATGCGTTTTTCTGGATTTCTTTGTTGTTATTCTGTCTCTCACTGTTCAAATAAACCTACCATAAAAATTATAGACTGATCATTTCTTTGTCAGTGGGCAAACGTACAAAATCAGCAGGGGATCAAATACTTTTTTCCCTCACTGTATTATATTAATAACAAAATGTTGTGAGTGCAATATTTACTGTTAATTTCGGATTGTTTATTTCTCTTTTGTTTCTTGTCTATTTCACTTGCTTTGGCAATGTAAACATATGTTTCCCATGCCAATAAGGCCCTTTGAATTGAATTTAGAGAGAGACATCTGTGCATGTGTATATGCGTGAGAGAAAGAAAGAGAGAGCAAAAGAAAGAGAGAGAGAGAGAGAGAGAGAGAGAGGGGGGGGGGAGAGAGAGAGAGGGGGGGTGCAGATTATGCCAACTCAAAGCACAAGGGGGAGGAACACCAGTGTTAGCAGTTTTTTGCATGACATATTTATTCCTAGATTTATTTATATATTTCATATGTATTTATTTATATATTTCCTGTCTTGACGTTTCACTGATAGTCTTTTTCTCCCCAGCTTTGACAGACCTGCCACTAGAGCTGTGTTTACACACTACACCACTGTCTGTGTGTGTGTGTGTGTGTGTGTGTGTGTGTGTGTGTGTGTGTGTGTGTGTGTGTGTGTGTGTGTGTGTGTGTGTTAGAGAGTCTGTTGCTGCCTATTGTAGCTTGGACAGGGTAGAGGGAGACGGGGGTTCTGTCCCACATCGAACCCTATTCCCTATGTAGTGCCCTAATTTTGACCAGGGCCCTTAGAGACCATTTGGGACTAAGGTTTCATTTCCGGTTTCTACAACGGTTCATATTCAGAGCCCTATTTATTATGAGAATGCTTCCTTGTCTGTGTCACTAAAACAACACACAGTCATACGTACATGGACTTCTGGAAAGACTGTCTGTTAACAGTCTATTGTAGCAGTACGGGACATGAAAGTGCGCTGTTTTGACAATTTGATGTGTTTAATTTAGTTATTGTTAGGGAGACGGATGGTGGCGAGTCGTCACACTATTAAACACCTGACAGCTACTAAAACGTTCTCAGACTGGGTGACAGACTGGGTTGCACACACACTCAGCTAATAATACAAATACACACACACGCACACACACACACACACACACACACCTACTTACGTGAACATTGTTATATACACAGACACAGCTACTCATTGTTAAACTCGGACAGTCCTAGCGAGCTCCACTCCCCAGAGAGACTAGGGTAATGAGCTTGAAGTTAGTTAGGAAGATCTGAACCCCAAACACACCTCCTAAATCTGATTCATCGCTAAATTAAAGAATTCTCCGCATGAAAAAAGCAATTCTCACTTCTCTCTCTCTCACACACACGTTCCATTGGGTTGGACAACACCATCATATGCCATGTCTTGAAATACGCAGACTGACGGATTAAAAGTAAACTTACATTTTTTGTAATACTTCTGACAGACAGCTTTCTAACTCTCCCCATAACTTTTGGACTTTATGGCTTTACTTTCCCAGAAGAAATTAATTATTGAGTCATTGTTATTACACTTAAGACATGACTCTGCCGTTGTGCTGTAGAATTTGTGAATTTTGTCTCTTTGTATAATAAATAATACATGATTTTATACTGGATTAAGCGGACATTTTCGTTAACTGTTAACTGTAATTTCATTAGTTATGTTCCAACACTCCCTCCATCTTGTGCACACATACATACTGCTCTCTCTCTCTCTCTCTCTCTCCTCTCTCTCTCTCTCTCTCTCTCTCTCTCTCTCTCTCTCTCTCTCAATCACTCTTTTTTCACACCCATCTTTACCTCTCTCACATCTCTCCCTTCTCTCCTCCCTCTCTCTCTCCTCCCCTGGCAGATATGTGTTGCAGCCTAATTGCAATGCATTAGAATTCAGTGTAAATTACATGCTCCACAACTTTAATCTAAATTTGTTCTCTCTCTCTCTCTCCATCTCTCCATCTCTCTCTCTCTCTCTCTCTCTCTAATTCAATTTAAGGGCTTTATTATGGGAAACATACATTGTCAAAGCAAGTGAAATAGATAATAAAAAATGAACAGTAAACATTACACTCAGAAGTTCCAAAATAATAAAGACATTTCAAATGTCATATTATGTATATATACAGTGTTGTAACAATGTGCAAATAGTTAAAGTACAAAAGGGAAAATAAATAAACATAAATATGGGTTGTATTTACAATGGTGTTTGTTCTTCACTGGTTGCCCTTTTCTTGTGGCAACAGGTCACAAATCTTGCTGCTGTGATGGCACACTGTGGCTTTTCACCCAGTAGATAAGGGAGTTTATCAAAATTGGGTTTGTTTTCGAATTCTTTGTGGATCTCTGTAATCTGAGGGCAATATGTGTCTCTAATATGGTCATACATTTGGCAGGAGGTTAGGAAGTGCCGCTCAGTTTCCACCTCATTTTGTAGGCAGTGTACACATAGCCTGTCTTCTCTTGAGAGCCAGGTCTGCCTACGGCGGCCTTTCTCAATAGCAAAGCTACACTGTAAACCCTAATAAGTTCACATAACTCAACAATTATTTTGTAACAGATTACACAAAAATATTTTAGTGATGTTTTTAAATGTTTTAAGTTTACATAAAATAAAAATTACATTTACAGTTGCCTTAAATTATCTCAATGTTATCTTATAAATATTGATATTCCTCAACTTATAATTAGGGAGTAATTCACTCAAAATTTTCAATATTTTTCAACTCATATAATGTGGGAAATACACTCAAAATTTTCAATATTTTTCAACTCATATAATGTGGGAAATACACTCAAAACTTTCAATATTCTTCAACTCATAAATGTGGGAAATACACTCAAAATATTAAATATTCTTCAACTCATATAATGTGTGAAATACACTCAACATTTTCAATATTATTCAACTCATAATGTGGGACATGCAATCAAAATTAATTCTAAACTGAAATACTGATGTCGGTCCATTACACAATTATAATCAGCGAATAATGTTAGAAAACATGAAAGTGACATCACAGTGACAATTTAACTTTTTTTTTATTCAACACAATGTGCTTTTAAAAAGGCACGAATCAAAAGGAGCTCAGTCAAAACAAAGTGCTTGTCATAAATTGAAACAAAAAAAGGAAAAGGAAATGACTCCATAAAAACAAAATGTGTTTTAAAGTACATTAAGTGTTAATAGTTCCATATTCTGATAGTGGTCATTGCTACAGAGGGTAGATTCAGTATTTTGGGTCTCCATATCACATTATTCAGTAAACATTATGATAAAAACTCACAAAGGCTTCATGATAAAATTAAATAAGATTCTAATTATAATCCATCCTCAACAGCAATGACAACTATTAGAATGTGGAGCCATTTAAAACGTTTTGCCACTTACTGTACCTTGAAGGCTGCAACTCACTTTTTAAAAATAAAACATTCAAATAAAAGTACTGTTTTCTACTGTGCCGTACTTCAACATCAAGGTAAGCATTAGGTCACACAACATTAAACATGTATAGTGCATGAATTCAACAGTCGTTTCCCACAAGTACAGTACAAAAACTTGGGCTTGGCAATACGTCAATGTTGTGATATTTATCTATTAACAATCAATGTATTAAATCTGAGGTAGAAGAGGCAAACAGTGTAACATATTAAACATGAGGTAGAAGAGGCAAATTATTACATTTGTAAAGAGGGGAAAAAAACATCCTCAATACTCAGCTCAACAAATAGTCCATTCTGAGTGATTCACTCATTGAACAAATCATTCTTCAGTGTCAGTAGACGCCCTTTCAGTGGTTTGTTGTCCTCAAGACACATCACAACTTTTTGGATAAATGTGAATGTAAGCTCGAGATTCTTTGGGTACTGTAGGTCTAGTGCATAGACATACCCAAAGAGCAGGAGAAATGAGTCAGCCAGGTTTGTGGGACCACTCACAAGTATTTCATCTTCCACGACAATACAGATGCTCTCAGGGCTGAAGAGGGCCGCATCAGTAGTATCATCAGTGACAACTGTCAGGAGAGCCACCGGAGTGTCAGTGAGGTCTGGACCATCTGCTGACTATAAAACACAAATAATACAAAAATGAGTTCAGCCCCTCAAGGATACAAATCATGCTAATGATGTCTAGACATTACGGTCACTTTGCACTTAGACTGCAACTAAGCTACATGTTTAAACTATTTTCTTTACACATGCTTATTATATTATGTTAGTTTCACACCTACCTGTAAGCATACTTTTTGTTTAGTGGAATTCTTTATACTTACCTTTTCATTTATGTAATTTCTACATGTCAGTTTGCAGAATAACAACTCAAGGAAACTTCATAAACAGGTCCTGGGGGCTATTCCAGAAAGGAGGTTCAACAAACTGAGCCTAACCCTGAACTCAGAGTTGACTTACCCTGTGAAGTGAAACTGAGTTTTCAGTTACAGAACAGCTGATCTGAGTTAGGTAAGTTGACTCAGAGTACGTTAACTCGGAGTTGAGCTTGTGCCTGACGACTAGTAAAAAGCCATCATCAATGGAGCTCCGATACGGTTATTCACCATGGCAACGGGAGAAAACAGGAAGCAGACATTTTCTGGCTGCGGCTGTTATATAAATCACTGACAGAGTTTCAGATGCAGTCGTCTTTTCATTTTGAATTTAACATCACTTTATTTTGTTTTATTTAAATCGGCTGAAAATGAAATATAAAAACATTTTATCTCATACTCAATGCGGCGACAAACTAGAAACACGGACTTTGAAATTACGTTGTTGGAAAAAATACAATTGGCTATACTGATGGTTTTCACATAACCTGCTTTCTGGAATGCCCCTCTGGTTCTCCTAGAGTTCTTTGAGTGATGTCATGTTTAAGCTGACTGAATAGCTAAGCAAAGGGATTGATAGTGAGGCCAGTACACTTACATTACAGGTCCTGAAAAACTTGGAGGCATCTTCATGCAGGTACACAGGAAGTGCACGAAGGATGAGGGCCCGTCTCATATTTACATCACGTTGTTCCTACATGGACAAAAAATATCCATTACAATAATAATTACACAAATATCAAAAACATTCATTGTACACTAATTATAGTAAAAATGAAAATGTTAAAAGATAAGCAAGTTAGTTATTAACAAGCAAAGCATCAAAGTTGTGTGCTTATAGATCTGCTATTTCTGTTGTTGTTCTTTGTATTTAACAAAGTATTAATAAAGGGTTCAAGTGATCAACTGTTGACCCCACAGTTGAGATAAAAACATTTAGAGAAATAGCAAAAGAATGACTGTGGAAACACATAAAATAAAACCAATTATTAGTGTAACCCTCTCACCAGGCTCGAATTTGACTCTCACGATATTACCTTATTTAGAATATCTGAACAGCATGGGATATTAGGTGAGAAGGACATCTCCAATAAGAATCCCTATAGTAAACTTGCTAGGGTGAATGACAAATAGGGTATTAACTTCAGATAGAATGATTATAGACTTGGTTATTGTTATAAGGATATGCTTTCCCATGCATTAAATGAAACTGAAACAGTAAATGACTCCACCAATACAACAGACATAAGGTTGAAGATCTATATTAATCAAATGTTCAATGTATCACATCAAAAGAAATAAAATTTATAAACCCCAATGATTTTTCCACAACCCATGTCCAAATTATTTGCAAGCTTGCTTAAACCCTGGGCGCGCGTTGGAGCTCATTAAAAAAATGACGACATACATAAAGTCCCGAAGTCCACCCCACATTTGTAGCTACTCACTACTTGTAGATAATGCCTCAGCAAAATATAGTAGTTCCGTGCAGGTGTCCTCACAAGATCCACAGCGAACACAGCTATCAATGCAGCCAGTACTCGGTAGCAGCAACAGACATCCGTTGGAAACCCGAACTGATCGTCACAAGCAATTCTCTCCAAGTCTTGCACGATGCTAGGCTAACCTCTAGGATGTCGAATGTCTCCACAATGCGACGGCAGCTTCAGTCTCCACTTGGTCTTTCTTAACTAAATAATAAACACTCTCTTATAGAAATAAAATCAGGATTTCCCTTAAAAAAAACTCTGTAGGTATGGTTTTGTTCTCTCTTTATCGTTTCCTTTGGTCGTTTTTCCTTCACCAACCCCACTAACGTCTCTCCTCTCCCTTCTTTCAACTTTTCCCTCTCTTTTCTTTCCCAGCAACCAGTCCACTCTCCCATTGGCCACAACTTAACAAGTTAGCTCATTGGTCAAAACTTTAACGAGATACGTGGGAAATTTAAACTTAAAAGTAAACCAACCTATTCACTTGTACATTTTTTTAAAACATTGCTTCAAATGAAATACATTAATGACATTACAAATCAGGAGCTATTCGATCACCTTTTAAATCTAATACCAATGAATTATAACAAATAAACTCTATACTTGGTTTTAGCAATGTATTACATTAGTAACACTATTTCATAATACATCCTACCTGAACTGTTAAAAGGATTTCGAGATGATCTCACAACCACACACTTGAGCCTAGGAAGAAAAACAAACACAGGCCTGGTTAGCATCATGATAACACACTCACATGATGTTGTTTAGCATTGTTCGTTTCACGCTAGCACACACGTACACACAGCTCGATAACGTAAAATATTTACTGTGTAAGGCAGACACTTATTGAAATAAGTATACTCACAGTACGCACTTGCATTACCGGCGAACAGCGAAAACTCATGGACCTTCCTCCACCGTCAATGTCCCGGGCAAACATGCATTGTGGGAAATGTAGTTCATCCAGGAAACCCGCTGATAACGTTACACCGTTGTAAGATGAAGTAACGTAACGTATTTGTCACATATTTAACAACTTCTAAAGTTTCAATTACTTGGATTTTTAAACTATTTACAACAAATATTCACTGTGCACATTGTACAAATGTATTCCCAGTTCCACATTTAAGACTATCGAAATTCAATTTTTAAAAAAACAACATTAGAGTTACTTACCAAATCAGAGGTGATGATAAGATGGCGCTTAAGAAAACGAGGGCAATAAGACTAATGATAAAAACGGAGGTGGTGGTGGTTTCAAGCGGGCAGCATAAAAGTGCGCATTGCAAACAAATTAAAACAAATTAAACTGTGTTCCACATCCACACGGCCCAAACATCCCCGCATCAAGGCAAATTCAAGATGGCTGACTCAGCTTTCCTGAGGGAGAGATGACCCACCCACCAGAACGTCATGACGTCGATAACGTCATGACACTACCTAAACTTTTTGAGCGTTCCACACAAATTACCTATAAAATATTGAGCCCTCTTCAATTAAAGTGGCATAAATCTCAACAGAGCTCAACACTTTATAGTTTGGTCAACTGCATAACGACATTTGACTGTTATGACCTTATTACTTATGAGCTAGTACAACTGTTTGGGATTACAGTGTATGCTGAATGAGTCTGTACATAGTCAAATCTTTCCTTAATTTTGGGTCAGTCACAGTGGTCAGGTATTCTACTCTCTGTTTAGGGCCAAATAGCGTTCTAGTTTGCTCAGTTTTTTTGTCAATTCTTTCCAATGTGTCAAGTAATTATCTTTTTTGTTTTCTCATGATTTGGTTGGGTCTAATTGTGTTGCTGTCCTGGGGCTCTGTGGGGTCTGTTTGTGTTTGTGAACAGAGCCCCAGGACCAGCTTGCTTAGCGGGCTTTTCTCCAGGTCCATCTCTCTGTAGGTGATGGCTTTGATATGGAAGGTTGGGAAGGTTGGGAATCCATTTTATAAGAGATTCTCCAGGACCAGCTTGCTTAGCAGACTGTTCTCCAGGTTCATCTCTCTGTAGGTGATGGCTTTGTTATGGAAGGTTGGGAAGGTTGGGAATCCATTTTATAAGAGATTCTCCAGGACCAGCTTGCTTAGCGGGCTTTTCTCCAGGTCCATCTCTCTGTAGGTGATGGCTTTGATATGGAAGGTTGGGAAGGTTGGGAATCCATTTTATAAGAGATTCTCCAGGACCAGCTTGCTTAGCAGACTGTTCTCCAGGTTCATCTCTCTGTAGGTGATGGCTTTGTTATGGAAGGTTGGGAAGGTTGGGAATCCATTTTATAAGAGATTCTCCAGGACCAGCTTGCTTAGCAGACTGTTCTCCAGGTCCATCTCTCTGTAGGTGATGGCTTTGTTATGGAAGGTTGGGAAGGTTGGGAATCCATTTTATAAGAGATTCTCCAGGACCAGCTTGCTTAGCAGACTGTTCTCCAGGTCCATCTCTCTGTAGGTGATGGCTTTGTTATGGAAGGTTGGGAATCGCTTCCAATTTATTTTATTCTCTTTTAGGGGGTAGATCAGCTTTAATATTGCAGATAGATTGTAACTTCCATCAATGTAATTGTCTGCATCATTTCCAATCCCCCATATGTTTTTTTTTTCTTCTCGCAAATATATATATATATATATATATATATATATATATATATATATATATATATATATATATATATATATATATACACAACCATACATACATACACATACATACATATGTACACATACACATATACATTTCCTTTTTTTAAATATATGTATTACTTTCCAACCCCACCACCCCTTCCCTAATTGGAGTAAACTGGTGAACAACTATGCTTGGGCCTCTACTTCCAGCTTATCCATACTATATACAGTTTATGGACACAGTCAATTTTACAATAATTATTTTTTTGTTTGTTTTTACTCCTGAACTTCCTCTACCCTCAACCTCTCCGATCATTTTCATGATGTCCATCCGGTTTGCTTCTATATGCCATATCTTTCTAACTGTGCTCTTTCACAAAAGCTCTCAACCTATAACCTAAATGCTTATTATGGACACAGTTTGCTTACTTTACTGTATTAGTTATCTTGTTGTTATTAGTTGTTGTTAGTTGTTATTAGTCCCATCCTTCCACTCCATTCAACACCACCCATCTATCTCTTAACACCATCCATATTGGATTTCTATTTGCCATATATATTTTTAACTGTACTGTGATGTTTTACAAAAGTTCTGAACCTTTCTATTCTCATTGTTTCTACAGATTGTAAATTGAAAATAAACATTTTTGCTAAAAGTATTATTATATTATTGATTGATTGACTATGACTTTTCAGATCACCCAGTAATGCTATCTGCAGGGTTAGCTCCAGGTAAATATTGCAATCCTTTAGCCATTCCTGGACCTGTGTCCAAAAACAAGCTAGAAATGGACAGTACCAAACAAATGATCTAATGATTCTGTTTCTTCGCAGCGAAATCTGCAGAGCTGGGAAGATTGTATCCCCCATATAAATAACATTCTATTGGTAGCAAGAATTTTATATAACAATTTAAATTGAAAAATTCTAAGTTTTGAATCCGGTGTCGTTTTGCGTATCAGTTCATAAACACTATGCCATGGGATCGGTACGTCAAAAATCTCTTCCCAACTATTTTGCAATCTATATGGGACGGCTGTCAATCATTTGGTCCTTAAATGAAACTGGTATACTTTGTTATTTATCACAGTTTTCTTTAACCAATTATGTTTTTTAATGCAAGGCCGACTCACAAGTTCCTTACATTTTCCCCCTTCCACTTTCCTCTTCCATTTTTGTGGTAATGCTGCAATTATCTGGTTGTAATTTTGGGTAGAACAGACATTTCCATATGTTTTTGTTAGCTACATGTGCGACATAACTCCACCAGTCCTACCGATGATATCATTTACGAAGATTATACCTTTTTTAAACATTTTGTCCAAAAAAAAGGGTTTTTATCAATTCGTATATTTGAGTTTAACCACAATATTTGTTGCATTATTTGTTTTGTCGTTTCTGGAGGATTAAATTGAAATTGCAACCAACTTTCTATGGCTTGTTTTAGAAATAGTGATATTTGGGAGATTATTTCCTTTTCAAATAACTGAAAGTGTGAGGTTGTAATCTGAATAAAGGGAAAAGGGCCATTCTTGAACATTGGGTGAGACAATCTTACTAATTTGCTAGAGAACCAGTTCGGATTTAAGTATAACTTTTGTATGACTGAAGCTTTTAGTGATAGGTCTAATGCTTAAATATTTAATAATTTCTGTCCTCCGAATTCATATTCATTATATAAATAGGCCCATTTAATTTTGTCTGGCTTGCTGTTCCAAATAAAATGGAATATTGTTTTCTCATATAATTTAAAAAAAACTGTTCGCTAGGCGTAGGCAAGACCATAAGCAAATAGGTAAACTGGGATAATACTAAAGAGTTAATCAAGGTGATTTTCCCACAAATTTACCTTTCCATGGTAGCAAGATCTTATCTATTTTTACTAACTTTCTATTAAAATGTATTGGATTGAGATCATTTATTTCATTTGGGATATGTATTCCGAGTATATCCACATCACCATCAGACCATTTTATTGGTAAACTACATGGTAATGTAATTTTTTTATTTTTTTGTGATCCAATACATAATATAGTACATTTATCATAATTTGTTTGTAATCCAGAGAGGTTAGAACATGTACCTAGATCCTCTATGAGGCTGTGGAGGGATTCAAGTTGTGGATTTAAAAGAAAACATGAATCATCAGCGTACAATGACACCTTTGTTTTTAAGCCCTGGATTTCTAATCCTTTGATATTATTGTTGGATCTGATTTTAATAGCTAACATCTCGATGGCCATAATAAATAGATATGCCGATAGTGGACAACCTTGTTTCACTCCTCTTGACAGTTTAAAACTTTCTGATAAATAGCCATTATTTACTATTTTACACCTAGGGTTACTATACATGATTTTAACCCATTTTATAAGAGATTCTCCAAAATTGAAATGCTCTATGCATTTATATATACAGTTGAAGTCGGAAGTTTACATACACTTAGGTTGGAGTCATTAAATCTTGTTAATCAACCACTCCACAAATTTCTTGTTAACAAACTATAGTTTTGGCAAGTCGGTTAGGACATCTACTTTGTGCATGACACAAGTAATTTTTCCAACAATTGTTTACGGACAGATTATTTCACTTATAATTCACTGTATCACAATTCCAGTGGGTCAGAAGTATACATACACTAAGTTGACTGTGCCTTTAAACAGCTTGGAAATTCCAGAAAATGATGTCATGGCTTTAGAAACTTCTGCTAGGCTAATTGACATCATTTGAGTCAATTAGAGGTGTACCTGTGGATGTATTTCAAGGTCTACCTTCAAACTCAGTGCCTCTTTGCTTGACATCATGGGAAAATCAAAAGAAATCAGCCAAGACCTCAGAAAAAAATGTGTAGACCTCCACAAGTCTGGTTCATCCTTGGGAGCAATTACCAAATGCCTGAAGGTACCACGTTCATCTGTACAAACAATAGTACGCAAGTATAAACACCATGGGACCACGCAGCGTCATACCGCTCAGGAAGGAGACACGTTCTGTCTCCAAGAGATGAATGTACTTTGGTGCGAAAAGTGCAAATCAATCCCAGAACAACAGCAAAGGACCTTGTGATGATGCTGGAAGAAACGGGTACAAAAGTATCTATATCCACAGTAAAACGAGTCCTATATCGACATAACCTGAAAGGCCACTCAGCAACGAAGAAGCCACTGCTCCAAAACCGCCATAAAAAACCCAGACTACGGTTTGCAACTGCACATGGGGACAAAGATCGTACTTTTTGGAGAAATGTACTCTGGTCTGATTAAACAAAAATAGAACTGTTTGGCTATAATGACCATTGTTATGTTTGGAGGAAAAGGGGAAATGCTTGCAAGCCGAAGAACACCATCCCAACCGTGAAGCACGGGGGTGGCAGCATCATGCTGTGGGTGTGCTTTGCTGCAGGAGGGACTGGTGCACTTCACAAAATAGATGGCATCATGAGGAAGGAAAATTATGTGGATATATTGAAGCAACTTCTTAAGACATCAGTCAGGAAGTTAAAGCTTGGTCGCAAATGGGTCTTCCAAATGGACAATGACCCCAAGCATTCTTCCAAAGTTGTGGCAAAATGGCTTAAGGACAACAAAGTCAAGGTATTGGAGTGTCCATCGCAAAGCCCTGACCTCAATCCTATAGAAAATTTGTGGGCAGAACTGAAAAAGAATGTGCAAGCAAGGAGGCCTACAAACCTGACTCAGTTACACCAGCTCTGTCAGGAGGAATGGGCCAAAATTCATTCAACTTATTGTGGGAAGCTTGTGGAAGGCTACCTGAAACGTTTGACCCAAGTTAAACCATTTAAAGGCAATGCTACCAAATACTAATTGAGTGTATGTAAACTTCTGACCCACTGGGAATGTGATGAAATAAATAAAAGCTTAAATAAATAATTCTCTCTACTATTATTCTGACATTTCACATTCTTAAAATAAAGTGGTGATCCTAACTGACCTAAGACAGGGAATTTTTACTAGGATTAAATGTCAGGAATTGTGTAAAAACTGAGTTTAAATGTATTTGGCTAAGGTGTATTTAAACTTCCGACTTCAACTGTAAACCCCAGTCGTACTTTATCAAATGCCTTTTCGAAGTCTGCTATGAATAGCAGGCCTGGTTTCGCAGATTTTTCATAGTGTTCTTGAGTGTCTGATAATCTACCATTTACATAGGAGTGGTTAAAACATGCTAATAACGGTCCTCTGAGTATATAAAAAAAGGTTTGGTATACCTCGAATGGTATGCCATCCAACCTTGGAGTTTTCCCGGACTTAAAGTTTTTAATTGCATCCAGAAGTTCCTCCTCTGTATTTTCACCTTCATGAGTCTTTCTGTATGGCTGTTAATTTAACATTATCAATAAATACAAAATCTCCACAATTAGCTTCAGTTAGAGGAGATGGAGGCGACTGAAACGAAAACATATGCTTAAAGTACTTTGTTTCCTCCTTCAAAATATAATTTGGTGAATCATGGGTGACTCCGTCATTTGTAACCAGTTTCAGTAAATTATTTTTGGTAGCATTCCTATGCTGAAGATTAAAAAAGAATTTGGTGCATTTTTCCCCATATTCCATTCAGTTTGCTTTATTTTTATAATATATTACACTTGCTCTTTCTTGAATAAGTTTCTCCATTTCTTTTTGTTTTTCCTCTAATTTATTCTGAGCCTCTATGTTACCGTTTTTATTGCTATCTATCTGTTCTGTTAGACCTTCTATTTCCTTTGTTAGTATTGACTCTTTTGACCTAAATTGCTTTTGTTTTTGAGATGAGTACTGAATTGCATGGCCTTTAAAGGCACATTTAAAGGTGTCCCATACAATAAGGGGATTTGCTGTACCTATGTTATGTCGGAAAAAATCAGCTATGAATTCCTCTGTCCTAGTTAAAAACAAGTTATCATCCAATAGGCTTTGATTAAATTTCCAATATCCTCGCCCACGTGGAAATTCAGTAAGAGTAATGTATATGCCAATTATATTATGGTCCGACCGCATTCTGTCCCCTATCAACACTTTTTAAACGTTTGGTGCCAACGAGAATGACATAAGAAAGAAGTCAAGACGACTAGCTTGATTGAGTCTCCGCCATGTTTATCTCACTAGATCAGGATATTTAAGCCTCCATATATCTACTAGTTCTAATGTATCCATGACATTCATGATTTCCTTAAGAGCATGAGGGTGATTGTTTGTAGTGTGATTTCCTTTACGGTCCATTGAGCTATTTAAAACCGTATTATAATCTCCTACCATAATAATAGAGTATTGAATTGCTTGCAGGGTTGATAATGTATTATATATATTGTCAAAGAAGTCTGGATCATCATTATTTGGTCCGTAAAGGTGTGATGAGGTGTGAATGAAGGAGTCAGGCGCAGGAGGTAAATCACCGAAGTCCAGAGTTTATCCCGTTTACATAAATAAAACGCACTCAGCGTCAAAACGAAACTATCAAAAGGGAAATATTCCATCTTGGCAATAACAAATGGAAGTGTAGCTCAGCTTCCAGCAGGGCAGGCGGAGGGGTAGATTCCGGGTCGAGAGCCAGACCCGATCCCCCGGTACGAAAACCAGGGCCTCCCTGCGGTGGCGGTTAGCATTCGCCTTCTGACGACGCACGGCGCGCTGGAGGCGAATGTGGGCAGCGTCCCAAGTCTCCTCCGCACGCCGAAACCAGTCATCCACCGCAGGAGCTTCGGTCTGGCTCTGTTGCCATGGTGCCAGGACCGGTTGGTAACCCAAAACACATTGGAAGGGTGTTAGGTTAGTGGAGGAGTGGCGGAGAGAGTTCTGAGCGTATTCTGCCCATGGCAGGAACATCGACCACTCCCCTGGTCGGTCCTGACAGTAGGTCCACAGGAACCTACCCACACCTACTTGATTCACCCTTTCCACCTGCCCATTACTCTCGGGGTGAAATCCAGAGGTCAGGCTGACCGAGACCCCCAGACGTTCCATGAACGCCTTCCAGACTCTAGACGTGAACTGGGGACCTCGGTCGGACACTATATCCTCTGGTACCCCGTAGTGCTGGAAGACGTGAGTAAAAAGAGCCTCTGCAGTTTGTAGGGCTGTGGGGAGACCGGACAGAGGAAGGAGGCGGAAGGACTTCGAAAGCGATCCACAACGACCAGGATAGTGGTGTTACCTTGGGAGAGGGGAAGATCAGTAAGAAAATCAATACTAAGGTGAGACCATGGTCGTTGTGGAACTGGTAAAGGTTGTAGCTTACCCGCTGGGAGGTGCCTCTGTGCCTTACTCTGGGCGCACACTGAGCAGGAGGAAACATACACCCTCACATTCTTAGCCAAGTTAGGCCACCAGTACTTCTCGGTCAGGCAGCACATTGTACGACCGATACCTGGATGACCAGAGGAGGGTGTCGTGTGTGCCCAGTAGATCAGACGATCACGGATAAGCGCAGGCACGTACTGCGCTATATCCGTGTCCATACTACCGGCACCACAATGCATGAGGCCGGGAGTATGGGGGTGTTGTCTCTGCGTCTCTCCTCTGTGTCATACAGCCGAGACAGTGCGTCTGCCTTCACGTTCTTCGTACCCAGAATGTATGAGAGTGTGAAATCAAACCGGGTGAAGTAGAGGGCCCACCTGGCCTGGCGAGGATTCAGCCTCCTCGCTGCCCGAATGTACTCCAGGTTACGGTGGTCTGTCCAGACGAGGAAAGGGTGTTTCGCCTCGTCGAGCCAATGCCTCCACACCGTCAAAGCTCGGACAACAGCCAGCAGCTCCCGATCACCAACGCCGTAGTTCTGCTCCGCCGAGCTGAGCTTCTTTGAAAAGAAGGCACGGGCGGAGCTTGGGTGGCGTGCCCGAGCTTTGGGATAAGACAGCGCCTATCCCTACCTCGGACGCATCCACCTCCACCACAAACGGTAGTGATGAATCGGGGTGAGCCAGTACCGGGGCTGAGGTGAACAGACCGCAATCTACTGAAGGCCAAATCAGCCTCTGCAGACCAGCGGAGCCAGGACGGCCCACCCTTCCACAAGGAGGTAATGGGAGCTGCGACCTTGCCAAAGTCCTGAATAAACCTCCGATAGTAGTTGGCAAAGCCAAGGAAGCGCTGCACCTCCTTTACCGTGGTTGGAGTCTGCCAATTATGCACGGCTGAAATGCGATCTCCCTCCATCTCCACACCTGTGGTAGTAATGCGGTATCCGAGGAAGGAGATTGACTGCTGGAAAAACTCACACTTCTCTGCCTTGGCATAAAGATCATTCTCCAGCAGTCGGACCAGTACCTTGCGAACCAGTGACACATGCTCGGCGCGCGTAGCGGAATACCCCAGGATGTCATCGATGTAGACCACCACACCGCGACCAAGCATGTACCGAAACACCTCGTTCACAAAGGACTGGAAAACGGATGGAGCATTCATCAAACTGTAGGGCATCACCAGGTATTCATAATGCCCCGAGGTTGTGCTGAATGCTGTTTTCCACTCATCCCCTTCCCGAATACGCACCAGGTTGTAGGCACTCCTGAGGTCTAATTTGGTGAAGAAACGGGCCCTATGCATTGACTCAATCATTGAAGGAATGAGGGGAAGAGGATAACTAAATCGTACCGTCACCCTATTCAGTGGTTGATAATCAATGCACGGGCGTAAACCGCCATCTTTCTTCTTCACAAAGAAGAAACTCGAGGAAGCAGTTGAAGTGGAGGGATGTATATACCCCTGGCGCAGGGACTCGGTGACGTATGTTTCCATAGCCTCCGTTTCAGCCTGCGACAGGGGATACACATGACTCCTGGGAGGTACAGCGTCTACCCGAAGGTTTATCGCGCAATCCCCCTCCCGATGAGGTGGTAATTTAGTCGCTTGTGTCTTGGAAAACGCGAGCGCCAGATCATGGTATTCGGGGGGAATGCGCACGGTGGGAGTACCATCTGGACTTTCCACCGTGGTCGCACCAACGGAAACACCTAGACACCTACCCGGACACTCTCGCGACCACCCCGTAAGAACCCTCTGCGGCCATGAAAAATTGGGGTTGTGAAGGGCAAACCACGGAATACCTAAGACTACAGGGTAAGCAGGAGACTCAATAATCAAAAAAGTGATCTGCTCAACATGCGTCTCCTGTGTAATCATGGTGACTGGTACAGTAACCTCCTTAACCAACCCAGACCCTAATGGTCGACTATCAAGTGCTCTGATGGGGAGTGGAATGGATAGGGGAACCAATGAAATGCCTTGACGGCGTGCAAATGCCCTGTCCATAAAGTTCCCAGCTGGGCCTGAACCGACTAGTGCCTTACACTGGGAAACTACCAGGTGATCGGGAAAGGAGATAGATAAGGTACAGTGCGCCGCAAAGGGCTCTGAACAAGTTTGGGTGTTCGTTACCTGGGGTTATGCGTGAGTACCCTGCCTACCGCCTCCAGACCCAAAGGAACATTGACTGCGACGTGAGGTGGATTGTCCTTTCGTGCCACCAGAGTGGCACTGTCGCTGTCCTCCTGCGCTCTCTCGACCAGCGGCTCCCCCCAGCTCCATCTGCTCGGGTCAGAGTCGTCCGGAGTGGGAAGGGCAGACCCCTACCAGGACGTCCTCTGGCTGCTAGCAGATTGTCCAGCCGGATGGCCATGTCCACCAGTTGGGAAAACGATAGCATGGCATCACGGCAGGCTAGCTCCCGTCGGACATCCTCCCTTAGGTGGCACCGGAAATGGTCGATCAGGGCACGCTCGTTCCACCTGGACCCCGCTGCCAGCGTCCGGAACTCCAGCGCGAAGTCCTGTGCGGTCCTCGTCCCCTTCCTCAGATGGACCAGTCATTCGCCCGCCTCTCGAAAACGGCCCGAAAGAGGCGAGTAAACTCCCCGTAGTCCTCCAACGCGGCACCTCCCTCATTCCAACCGCGTTGGCCCACTCCAGGGCTCTCCCACAAAGGCAGGAAACGAGGACGGATACCTTCTCCCGCTCCAGTGGCGCCGGCCTGATGCTGGAGAAATACAGCTCTAGTTGGAGCAGAAAATCCCTTACATCGCGCTGCCGTCCCATCAAACGCCGGTGGCCGGGATATCTGGAGCTCAACCGAGCTACTCGCTCTCACAATGAAACAATCACTCACAAAGACAAGGGGAACAGAGGGAACACTTATACACATACTAATTAGGGGAATGAGCACCAGGTGTGTGTGATTGACAAGACAAGACATGACAAGTGGAGTGATGAGAATGGGATCGGCAGTAGCTAGTAAGCCGGTGACGACGAACGCCGAAACTTGACCGAACAAGGAGGGGAGGCAGCCTCGGCGGAAGTCGTGACAAAAGGTTAATGAGCCATATCTGTTTATGGTCCAATAACATATTTAAAATAATCCATCTACCTTGCGTATCTGTTTGGACAATTTGCACATTCGGATCGAAATTACTGTTAATTAATATCATCACCCCTTTTGAGTTTCTTTGCCCATGGGAGAAGTATATTTCGCCCCCCCCCCATTCCTTTTTCCACGCAACTTCATCTCGAATTGTTGAATGAGTTTCCTGTAAACAATAGATATGATATTCCTTCTCTTTGAGCCGTGTAAATATTGTTCTTCTTTTGTTATTATCTGCTAAGCCATTACAATTATAACTGGCTATACTTATTTCACCATATACCATAATGACATACAAGTTTCAAAACTATTTATCTATTATATATGTTTGTAAATTTACCCATAAAAAAGACCATAGTGATTGAGTGTCCATATAGCTGTACCATGATATTTGCATGCTACTAAGTAACCCTCCAATTGTTCTCCACTAATTCCCCCGCTAAAGCCCCTCCCCGTCCCAAGTTGGGTCGTCATCCCAGTGATCTGCATACCACCCCCGTCCATCCAGATCCCTAGGGCCCCGAAAGGCCAGGACCCATCCATCGAAAACAGCACACAGTGCCACCCACAAAACAGAAGCAGGTCACCCGCCAAAAGCATTTCCAATGCTCTCACCTCAATATATATTTATAGCTATTTAAAAATATATATATATTCAAATATCTTGCATATCTTATTTTCCAGCATTATCAATTAAATATGTGTAATAATGTCGGCAGTTCATGCGTAGGATTTTAACCTATAACCCGGATTGCCATTGTATTACATTACATTTTTGACAAGCAATTATTATTTTAGCAAACAATTATTGTGGTTCATCCTATATTCTCCTTAACATCCTTACCCCCCTTGCAACAGATGTGGGATAAACACACACGCACATACTCTAACACACTCAACCCCTTTCCTCCACAATCAACCATAAAATCAGATGCTCAATGGTTGTTACATCCCAGAGCCCAACTCAAGAAAGGACCTGATTTACGAATGCATATATGAATGCATATGCAGTTACAGCTGATTGAGAAAGCATGCAAGATTGAGCAAAAATGTACAACAATGTGAGATTTTATTAATCTATTTAATCTATGTCAAGTCCTAAGTGATGGAGATCAGATCCACCCTCTTCAACTGAGACACAAACACTCTGGTCTCCCGTTGTAACCATTTTTCCCAAGCATCTCCGTGCAGTCAGACCTTTGATTATTTAGTGCCACCTGGGCCACAATGATAAGCCCCCTCTCTGATTGTCCGAGTGTGACCCCCTCCCCATGGGTTACTGCAGCCAGTGTTGCCAGCACTGCCACTACCTGGGTGGGGGTACCCCACCGGAATCCCCACCGGCTAGGTACAAGGTCGTCAAGGTTCTCATTAGCAGCTTTGAGAATTTCCTTGTATATTATGCTCTCCCATCAGGGGGCTCTGGCTTTGTAGGACCAACCCTGCCAGGCAGGCTCAGAATCTTGAGGGGGCGGTGCTGCTCTAGTAGGTCTCTGACCGCATTTATTTTTCTGTTTTGGCTGCATATAGTCAATCGCTTCCTTTTAGGTGGTTGTAGAATTTAACGGCTCTTTTCTGGATTTTCTGGCCTAATTCTGCTCTGCATGCATTATTTGGTGTTTTACGTTGTACGCTGAGGATATTTTTGCAGAATTCTGCATGCAGAGTCTCAATTTGATGTTTGTCCCATTTTGTGAATTCTTGGTTGGTGAGCGGACCCCAGACCTCACAACCATAAAGGACAATTGGTTCTATAACTGATTCAAGTATTTTGAGCCAGATCCTAATTGGTATGTTGAATTTTATGTTCCTTTTGATGGCATAGAAGGCCCTTCTTGCCTTGTCTCTCAGATCGTTCACAGCTTTGTGGAAGTTACCTGTGGCGCTGATGTTTAGGCCGAGTTATGTATCGTTTTTGTCGTGCTCTAGGGCAACGGTGTCTAGATGGAATTTGTATTTGTGGTCCTGGCAACTGGACCTTTTTTGGAACACCATTATTTTTGTCTTACTGAGATTTACTGTCAGGGCCCAGGTCTGACAGAATCTGTGCAGAAGATCTAGGTGCTGCTGTAGGCCCTCCTTGGTTGGGGACAGAAGCACCAGATCATCAGCAAACAGTAGACATTTGACTTCAGATTCTAGTAGGGTGAAGCCCGGGTTCTGCAGACTATTATAGTGCCCTCGCCAACTCTCTCTCTCCCTCTCTCTTTGGAAGGAGGGAGGGAGGGATATTCCCCACGGCTATGGAGAGAGGGGGGTGACTATTAGAAGAGATGCTGTAGGGATCAGGTGGAGTAAAATGATATCATCACACTCAGGTGTAATCTCTCTATAGTGATGTCATAAAGAGGGATATAGTGTTGAAGTTTTGACCTAGGATGTAGTCTTTGTTTTCGTGTCTCTCTCTCTCTCTCTCTCTCTCTCTCTCTCTCTCTCTCTCTCTCTCTCTCTCTCTCTCTCTCTCTCTCTCTCTCTCTCTCTCTCTCTCTCTCTCTCTCTCTCTCTCTCTCTCTCTCTCTCTCTCTCTGTGAATGGGTCCTAGTATCTTTCTGACTGGTCTCTCCAGTATGATAGTAGGTTTTCATTTTATAGCATATAGCGATATGAGACTGATAGTGATACATGAGGTGGCCTAACTCAGACCCTAACCCTGACCCTAACTCAGACCCTAACCCTATTTCTAACCACTACTACCTTGGTGTTTCTAGTCTCCTAGAGAGATGACATAGATATGAGGCTGATAGTGTGATAGGTGACCTTGGTGTTTCTAGTCTCCTAGAGAGATGACTTAGATATGAGGCTGATAGTGATAGGTGACCTTGGTGTTTCTAGTCTCCTAGAGAGATGACTTAGATATGAGGCTGATAGTGATAGGTGACCTTGGTGTTTCTAGTCTCCTAGAGAGACGACATAGATATGAGGCTGATAGTGATAGGTGACCTTGGTGTTTCTAGTCTCCTAGAGAGATGACTTAGATATGAGGCTGATAGTGATAGGTGACCTTGGTGTTTCTAGTCTTCTAGTCTGTGGATGGAGAGATAACTTAGATATGAGGCTGATAGTGATAGGTGACCTTGGTGTTTCTAGTCTCCTAGAGAGATGACTTAGTGCTTCCCTCCTCGCCACTGATGGCTCATTTATTATCATTAGGCTCACACATGCACACACACACACACAAAGGACCTCGAAACATAGAGAAAGAGTGTGTGTGCACGCTGTGCTTCTGTGTGTCTGTGTGTCCAGTAGTGGTTTGTCTGTCCCTGTGATAAACATAACCGTACGTCAACTACAGCAGC
>NW_028165221.1:0-2000 GCF_964263955.1 Coregonus lavaretus | reverse complement strand
AGAGAGAGAGAGAGAGAGAGAGAGAGAGAGAGAGAGAGAGAGAGAGAGAGAGAGAGAGAGAGAGAGAGAGAGAGAGAGAGAGGCGTTGTGAAGTTATCTACCTTCAGGAATTGAGGAGTCAAGAAGCTTCTGTCTCCTTTTTCTCTCCTTTTTCTAAACTCCCCTCCCTCCCTCCCTCCCTCCCTCACCTCCCCTCCCTCCTTTCTCCCTCACCCCCCTCTCTCTCTCCAGAACATGGAGGACCACCTAGCGTTCCTGATCACCGTGCCCACCACCCTCTTCCTCTTCCTCTCCATCTTCATCCTGGTCTGCATAGAGTCTGTCTTCAACCGCATGCTCCGCCTCTTCTCCCTCCTTATATGGGCCTGCCTGGTTGCCATGGGTTACCTCTTCATGTTCTCCGGGGGGATCCTCTGTCCTTGGGACCAGGTGAGGTGGAGGGTGTGCGTGCGTGTCGGGCGTGTGTATTGGGCAGAGTTGTGTGTGCATGTTTGTGTAGAAGAAGACAAATATTGTTCATTAATACTTTATTGTCCATTTGTCTTTAAAGCTTTTTTGCTTTTCAACCCAATCCCTTGAGATACACATACGAGGATTTGGGACCACAGGGACAGCCACGGTGCATTGCTGCTGGAACTGTTTTTTCAAGGATTGAGTGCCTTGCTCAAGACCACAGTGGCTGGAGATGCCGTCTTTGATTACTGTTCACTACATCAGAACTGGAATTCAAACCCACAACTGTCCTGCTTTTGTGTGTCTGTGTGTGTGTGTCGGTGTCGGTGTGTGAGTGTGTGTCCTGTACATTGAGTGTACGTCATGTGTGATTAAGTGTTAGGCTAAGCCAAAGGAGGTGAGAGAGCAGGAGACAGATACATTACCTTTCAGGCCTATTCACGTTACTCTCCCTCCCTCCTTCTCTCCTTCCTTCCCTATCTCTTTTCCAATTTACTTTTCATTTGATCTTTCTCCCAGTCCACCTGTGTCTCTTTGTCTCTCCTTATTTCTCAAATTCTATTTACTTTATATCCCTCTGCCCCTTTACCTCATCTTCCCTGGTCTCCTTCCATTTCTCCCTCCCTCACCCTCACTCCCCCTCTCCTTCTCGTACCTACTCTCCATCCCTCCTTCCCCTTCTGTTCCTCTCCTCCCTCCTCCTCTCAACCTTGCTCCCCCTTTCCTTTTTCTACATTCTCTCCATCCCTTTCTCCCTCTCCTTCGCTCCCCCTCTCCCTCACCCTCTCCCTTACACCCCTCTCCTTCTCCTACCTTCTCTCCATTTCTCCCTCCCCCTCTGTTTCTCTTCTTCCCTCCCCCTCTCCCTCTGTGCTTCCTTCTCTCCAGAGCCTCCTTTTCCTGTTAGCAGACTACTCATGGAGCGTAGGGCCCCGCGTCCACTAGGGGCCCCCGACCTAAAAGGAACTCAGTCGGATAGTGCATCAGCAGTTTTCCACTTGTTATGTCAGTCACTCAATTAGCCGAGTTCAGCTAAACATTTTTAGGTTGCTAGGTAAGGTAGTCTTGCCAGCTATCTAAACCTTATACTAGGCCTAATCATCACCAAATTACCGACCGGGCACGCAGGGCATGCATTCAGGGGCCCTGACCTCCAGGTTGCCCCCGTTCATTTTGTTAGTCACTCTCACACAAATATTATATAAGTGTGGAATAAGTCATAGCAAAATGTGTAAATTGCTGAAAATTTGCTTTAAAACTGCAAAATGTTCTCTGCCCCATGGCAAAATGTGAATACTGTAGAAAATGGGCTTTAAAACTGCAACACTTTCTCTACACCCCATGGCAAAATGTGTAGAATTCCAGGAAATTAACTTTAAAATACAAAATAAATACAAAAGGGGGGGGCACTAAAATGTTTTGCCTGCGACGTTGTGCCCACCCCCCCCCCCCCCCCCCCCCCCCCCCCGACCAAATCTCGCTTAGGTCCCTCAAAAGGCTAGAGGCGGCACTGCCTCTATCCCTCCCTCATACCCCTCTCCTTCTCC
>NW_028165222.1:0-32285 GCF_964263955.1 Coregonus lavaretus | reverse complement strand
CTCTGGCTTAGAGACATGAGGGACCTAGCTTATTGGTTTATTAAGGTATTTACGGTATTAATATCTCTGACAATAGGTGGTTTAGTCCACATGAAGTGCATGCCAGGCTTGGAGCTCTTGGAGACATGAGGGATCAAGCTTATTGGTTTATTAAGGTCTTTACGGTATTAATATATCTGACAATAGGTGGTTTTGTCCACATATAATATAATATAATAATAATATAATAATAATAATATGCTATTTAGCAGATGCTTTTATCCAAAGCGACTTACAGTCATGCGTGCATACATTTTTACGTATGGGTGGTCCCGGGGAATCGAACCCACAACCCTGGCGTTACAAGCGCCGTGCTCTACCAATTGAACTACAGAGGATCAACACATGAAGTGCATGCCAGGCTTGGAGCTCACAGGAAGTGGGGTGATGTCGTCCCCCCTCCTCCCCCCCTCCCCTTCCCTATATCCGCTCCCTGATGATCTTTTCCCCGGCCTGCAATAGTTGGTGGAGATCCAAAACATGAATTACAGTATACAGGGGGGTTCAGCTGCTAGCTGGGCTGGTATTCAGACCACACAGGGCCCAGTCACTCTCACACTACACACTGCTACAATTTCGTCTTGTAAATATTTTTTACGCTGTTCGTGTCCACCAAGCTCTCTGTCTGTGTGAGAACATTTCTGAATGTGTGTGTGTGTTCGCGCACGTGTGCTCTGCTGAAAGTGAGGCCATACGGCTCTAATTTAATTACCATGTTTTGGACAGAGAGGTGGTGTTTGATGTGGTTCCTACAGGCACCAGCCAGGTGTCTCCTATTGACTTTAGTATGTCTTTATAACGTCGATACAGTGACTGTTCTATATCAAAGGCTTTATTCTTCCGCTCGTACTTGTAATTTGATGCCTTACTTGGGTTTTGAATTCATGTGATATTCTAACCCACATATACTGATACTAAGTACACATAGTGATTATGGTTAGTGTGATATCTCTGAATGATACTAATTACACATAGTCATTATGGTTAGTGTGATATCTCGCTTGACCTCATCTTTACTAGATGCTGTTCTTCTACTAATCTCACTGCAACTCCCCTCCAAGTCTCCGACCACTACTTTGTATCCTTTTCTCTCTCCCTCTCCTCCAACACTACTCACTCTGCCCCTACACAGATGGTAATGCGCCGTCGCAACCTTCGCTCTCTCTCTCCCGCTACTCTCTCCTCTTCCATCCTATCATCTCTTCCCTCTGCTAAATCCTTCTCCCTCCGATCTCCTGATTCTTCCTCCTCAACCCTCCTCTCCTCCCTTTCTGCATCCTTTGACTCTCTATGTCCCCTTTCCTTCCGGCCCGCTCGGTCCTCCCCTCCTGCTCCGTGGCTTGACGACTCATTGCGAGCTCACAGAACAGGACTCCGGGCAGCCGAGCGGAAATGGAGGAAAACTAGACTCCCTGCAGACCTGGCATCTTTTCACTCCCTCCTCTCTACATTTTCTTCCTCTGTTTCTGCTGCTAAAGCCACTTTCTACCACTCTACATTTCAAGCCTCTGCCTCTAACCCTAGGAAGCTCTTTGCCACCTTCTCCTCCCTGCTGAATCCTCCTCCTCCTCCCCCTCCCTCCTCCCTCTCTGTGGATGACTTTGTCAACCATTTTGAAAAGAAGGTTGACGACATCCGATCCTCATTTACATAAGTCAAATGACACCGATGGTCCTGCTCACACTGCCCAACAACCTGCCCACTTGACCCTATCCCTTCCTCTCTTCTCCAGACCATTTCCGGAGACCTTCTCCCTTACCTCACCTCGCTCATCAACTCATCCTTGACCGCTGGCCATGTCCCTTCCGTCTTCAAGAGAGCGAGAGTTGCACCCCTCCTCAAAAAACCTACACTCGATCCATCCGATGTCAACAACTACAGACCAGTATCCCTTCTTTCTTTTCTCTCCAAAACTCTTGAGCGTGCCGTCTCTAGCCAACTCTCCTGCTATCTCTCTCAGAATGACCTTCTTGATCCAAACCAGTCAGGTTTCAAGACTGGTCATTCAACTGAGACTGCTGTTCTCTGTGTCACGGAGGCTCTCCGCACTGCTAAAGCTAACTCTCTCTCCTCTGCTCTCGTCCTTCTAGACCCATCCGATGCCTTTGATACTGTGAACCATCAGATCCTCCTCTCCACCCTCCGAGTTGGGCATCTCCGCCGCTACTCACTCTTGGATTGCGTCCTACCTGACAGGTCGCTCCTACCAGGTGGCGTGGCGAAAATCTGTCTCCGCACCACGTGCTCTGGTGTCCCCCAGGGCTCAGTTCTAGGCCCTCTCCTATTCTCTCTATACACCAAGTCACTTGGCTCTGTCATATCCTTACATGGTCTCTCCTATCATTGCTACGCAGACGACACACAATAAATTTTCTCCTTTCCCCCTTCTGATAACCAGGTGGCGAATCGCATCTCTGCATGTCTGGCAGACATATCAGTTTGGATGACGGATCACCACCTCAAGCTGAACCTCAGCAAAACGGAGCTGCTCTTCCTCCCGGGAAAGGACTGCCTGCTCCATGATCTCGCCATCACGGTTGACAACTCCATTGTGTCCTCCTCCCAGAGTGCAAAGTACCTTGGCGTGACCCTGGACAACACCCTATCGTTCTCCGCTAACATCAAAGCGGTGACCCGATCCTGCAGGTTCAAGCTCTACAACATTCGCAGAGTACGACCCTACCTTACACAGAAAGCGGCAAAGGTCCTAATCCAGGCACTTGTCATCTCCCGTCTGGATTACTGCAACTCGCTGTTGGCTGGGCTCCCTGCCTGTGCCATTAAACCCCTACAACTCATCCAGAACGCTGCAGCCCGTCTGGTGTTCAACTTTCCCAAGTTCTCTCATGTCACCCCACTCCTCCGCACACTCCACTGGCTTCCAGTTGAAGCTCACATCTACTACAAAACCATGGTGCTTGCCTACGGAGTTGTGAGGGGAACGGCACCTCCTTACCTTCAGGCTCTGATCCTACACCCAAACAAGGGCACTACGTTCATCCACCTCTGGCCTGCTAGCCCCCCTACCTCTACGGAAGCACAGCTCCCGCTCAGCCCAGTCAAAGCTATTCGCTGCTCTGGCACCCCAATGGTGGAACAAGCTCCCCCATGACGCCAGGACAGCGGAGTCACTGACCACCTTCCGGAGACACTTGAAACCCTACCTCTTTAAGGAATACCTGGAATAGTATAAAGTAATCCTTCTACCCCCCATAAAAAAAAGGGTGGTTGTCCCACTGGCTATCCTAAGTTGAATGCACCAATTTGTAAGTCGCTCTGGATAAGAGTGTCTGCTAAATAACTTAAATGTTAAAAATTGACGATGGAAGTCCCTCAACAGAGAGGGATCGAGGATATCCCTCACCGGGACCCAGAACCGTTCCTCCGGACCGTACCCTTCCCACTCCACGAGGTATGAAGGCCCCCCACCCGGCGCCTCAAATCCAGTATGGAACGGACGCTGGCGCCCCCTCGATGTCCAAAGGAGGTGGAGGGACCTCCCGCACCTCAGACCCCTGGAGGGGACCAGCCACCACCGGCCTGAGGAGAGACACATGAAACGAGGGGTTAATACGGTAATCAGGGGGGAATAATAACCTATATGTGACCTCGTTGATTCTCCTCAGGACTTTGAACGGCCCTATAAACCGCGGGCTCAGCTTCCGGCAGGGCAGGCGGAGGGGCAGATTCTGGGTCGGGAGCCAGACCCGTTCCCCCGGTACAAAGACGGGGGCCTCACTGCGGTGAAGGTCAGCGTTTTCCTTCTGACAACGCACGGCGCATTGGAGGTGAACATGGGCAGCATTCCACGTCTCCTCCGCGCGCCAAAACCAGTCATCCACCGCAGGAGCTTCGGTCTGGCTCTGGTGCCACGGTGCCAGAACCGGTTGATAACCTAAAACACACTGAAATGGCGTTAGGTTCGTAGAGGAGTGGCGGAGAGTGTTCTGGTACCCCGTAGTGCAGTTTGCAGAGCCGTGGGGAGACCGGGCAGAGGAAGGAGGCGGCAGGCCTTTGAATAGGTGAGTGATTCAGGTGAGTGATTCTGTGATGAGGTGTGAGGCGCATGAGGTAAAACACAGAAATCCAGAGTTTATTCAGTGTACATGAATAAAGTGCAGCAAGCGTCAAAACTAAACTAGCACAAGGGAAAAATCCACCTTGGCTACATACAAGGAAAGAGTAGCTCAACTGAGCTACTCACTCTCACAATGAACAATCACTCACAAAGGACAAGGGGGCAGAGGGAACACTTATACACAGACTAATGAGGGAATGACTACCAGGTGTGTGTGATTGACAAGACAAGACAAATGGAGTGATGATAAATGGAGCAGTAGTGGCCAGTAAGCCGGTGACGACGAACGCCAAAACCTGCCCGAGCAAGGAGGAGGGGCAGCCTCGGCTGAATTCGTGACACAGTGTGATACCTCTGAATGATACTAATTACACGTAGTAATTATGGTTAGTGTGATATAGTTCTGAGTGTGGCTTTTCTTTCTGCTTCCTGGCATGGTGTTGTTTTGAAGACGTTCTTGGACCAGTATGATTATCTACGGAGGAATACTGCCCCACCTAAAGCAGCTCGCGCTACCACACCTCTATCTGACTGACTGAAGATGATGACTCCTGAGTGGCGCAGTGGTCTAAGGCTGTGCCACTAGAGATCCTGGTTCGAATCCAGGCTCTGTCGCCGCCGGCCGCGACCGGGAGACTCATGGGCGGCGCACAATTGGTCCAGGGTAGGGGAGGGAATGGCCGGCAGGGATGTAGCTCAGTTGATAGAGCATGGCGTTTGCAACGCCAGGGTTGTGGGTTCGATTCCCACGGGGGGCCAGTACAAAAAAAAGATGTATTCACTAACTGTAAGTCGCTCTGGATAAGAGCGTCTGCTAAATGACGTAAATGTAATGACCAAAGAATATATTAAATATGAGATCATTGGAGCGAGATGACCAGACTGTTGCACGTTGTGTGAGAGCTCGTCACCGTCTCACACGATCACGCTCGGTGTCGCACTAACGTTGGCAAACACTACCATCACACTGTCAGTTGAGAGGTGAGTCCCTAAACATCACATTTATGCCACTTAACCACATATGGCAATCAGTCCTTCCAGGTATTAAGCCTTTTTCCTTATGGACTAAGGAATGGACACCAGGAGGTGAATATAGTTCAGCCAACGATGTGAGACAGAGCGGTGGTATTTCACAGTAAAATAAACCATAGAAATGTCTACGAACTATTTACTATAAACGTCCAGGAACATTCTCCTCTGGAAATGAAGAAATATTCTCTGATTAATTAACGTGGCATGTTACCTCTCTCTGGGGTAAAAATAGCAACGTCAGGTTTAGTTCCCAGAACTGTGGTCCGGAGAGGCTGTTTGAGGAGAGGGCCCTGGAGGGCTGGTTGAGGAGAGGGCCCTGGAGGGCTGGTTGAGGAGAGGGCCCTGGGGCCTGGGCCTGGAGGGCTGGTTGAGGGGAGGGCCCTGGGCCCTGGGCCCTGGAGGGCTGGTTGAGGAGAGGGCCCTGGGCCCTGGAGGGCTGGTTGAGGAGAGGGTCCTGGGCCCTGGAGGGCTAGTTGAGGAGAGGGCCCTGGGCCCTGGAGGGCTGGTTGAGGAGAGGGCCCTGGGCCCTGGAGGGCTGGTTGAGGAGAGGGCCCTGGGCCCTGGAGGGCTGGTTGAGGAGAGGGCCCTGGGCACTGGAGGGCTGGTTGAGGGGAGGGCCTTGGGCCCTGGGCCCTAGAGGGCTGGTTGAGGAGAGGGCCTTGGGATCTGGGCCTGGAGGGCTGGTTGAGGAGAGGGCCCTGGGCCCTGGGCCCTGGAGGGCTGGTTGAGGAGAGGGCCCTGGGCCCTGGGCCCTGGAGGGCTGGTTGAGGAGAGGGCCCTGGGGTCTGGAGGGCTGGTTGAGGAGAGGGCCCTGGGCCCTGGGCCCTGGAGGGCTGGTTGAGGAGAGGGCCCTGGGCCCTGGGCCCTGGAGGGCTGGTTGAGGAGAGGGCCCTGGGCCCTGGAGGGCTGGTTGAGGGGAGGGCCCTGGGACCTGGAGGGCTGGTTGAGGAGAGGGCCCTGGGCCCTGGAGGGCTGGTTGAGGGGAGGGCCCTGGGGCCTGGAGGGCTGGTTGAGGAGAGGGCCCTGGGGCCTTGAGGGCTGGTTGAGGAGAGGGCCCTGGGCCCTGGAGGGCTGGTTGAGGAGAGGGCCCTGGGCCCTGGAGGGCTTGTTGAGGAGAGGGCCTTGGGGTCTGGGCCTGGAGGGCTGGTTGAGGAGAGGGCCCTGGGGTCTGGGCCTGGAGGGCTGGTTGAGGAGAGGGCCCTGGGGTCTGGAGGGCTGGTTGAGGAGAGGGCCCTGGGCCCTGGAGGGCTGGTTGAGGAGAGGGCCCTGGGCCCTGGGGGGCTGGTTGAGGAGAGGGCCCTGGGCCCTGGGCCCTGGAGGGCTGGTTGAGGAGAGGGCCCTGGGCCCTGGAGGGCTGGTTGAGGAGAGGGTCCTGGGCCCTGGAGGGCTGGTTGAGGGGAGGGCCCTGGGCCCTGGGCCCTGGAGGGCTGGTTGAGGAGAGGGCCCTGGGCCCTGGAGGGCTGGTTGAGGAGAGGGTCCTGGGCCCTGGAGGGCTGGTTGAGGAGAGGGCCCTGGGCCCTGGGCCCTGGAGGGCTGGTTGAGGAGAGGGCCCTGGGCCCTGGAGGGCTGGTTGAGGAGAGGGCCCTGGGCCCTGGAGGGCTGGTTGAGGAGAGGGCCCTGGGCCCTGGAGGGCTGGTTGAGGGGAGGGCCTTGGGCCCTGGGCCCTGGAGGGCTGGTTGAGGAGAGGGCCTTGGGATCTGGGCCTGGAGGGCTGGTTGAGGAGAGGGCCCTGGGCCCTGGGCCCTGGAGGGCTGGTTGAGGAGAGGGCCCTGGGGTCTGGAGGGCTGGTTGAGGAGAGGGCCCTGGGCCCTGGGCCCTGGAGGGCTGGTTGAGGAGAGGGCCCTGGGCCCTGGAGGGCTGGTTGAGGGGAGGGCCCTGGGACCTGGAGGGCTGGTTGAGGAGAGGGCCCTGGGCCCTGGAGGGCTGGTTGAGGGGAGGGCCCTGGGACATGGAGGGCTGGTTGAGGAGAGGGCCCTGGGGCCTTGAGGGCTGGTTGAGGAGAGGGCCCTGGGCCCTGGAGGGCTGGTTGAGGAGAGGGCCCTGGGCCCTGGAGGGCTTGTTGAGGAGAGGGCCTTGGGGTCTGGGCCTGGAGGGCTGGTTGAGGAGAGGGCCCTGGGGTCTGGGCCTGGAGGGCTGGTTGAGGAGAGGGCCCTGGGGTCTGGAGGGCTGGTTGAGGAGAGGGCCCTGGGCCCTGGAGGGCTGGTTGAGGAGAGGGCCCTGGGCCCTGGGGGGCTGGTTGAGGAGAGGGCCCTGGGCCCTGGGCCTGGAGGGCTGGTTGAGGAGAGGGCCCTGGGGCCTGGGCCTGGAGGGCTGGTTGAGGAGAGGGCCCTGGGGCCTGGAGGGCTGGTTGAGGAGAGGGCCCTGGGGCCTGGGCCTGGAGGGCTGGTTGAGGAGAGGGCCCTGGGGCCTGGGCCTGGAGGGCTGGTTGAGGGGAGGGCCCTAGCCAGACTGCCATACTCCCTAGGAATTGACCCCACCTTCCCGGGTCCCGGGGCTGGGCAGCATGGCAGCTGATAGCAGCCACCAGCCAGGGGCTCCTGGGGCTCAGTGGGAGAGTGTGACACTCCAACACACACACTCACACACACACTTACACACTACATACACTCACACACACATGCATATTGACGCCACACACACTCACAAATAGACACACTTTCACACTCTTCACATACGCTGCTGCTACTCTGTTTAATATCTATCCTGATTGACTAGTCACTTTTACCCCTACCTACATGTACATATTACCTCAACTACCAACACTGCTGCTACTCTGTTTATTATCTATCCTGATTGACTAGTCACTTTTACCCCTACCTACATGTACATATTACCTCAACTACCAACACTGCTGCTACTCTGTTTATTATATATCCTGATTGACTAGTCACTTTTACCCCTACCTACATGTACATATTACCTCAACTACCAACACTGCTGCTACTCTGTTTATTATCTATCCTGATTGACTAGTCACTTTTACCCCTACCTACATGTACATATTACCTCAACTACCAACACTGCTGCTACTCTGTTTATTATCTATCCTGATTGACTAGTCACTTTTACCCCTACCTACATGTACATATTACCTCAACTACCAACACTGCTGCTACTCTGTTTAATATCTATCCTGATTGACTAGTCACTTTTACCCCTACCTACATGTACATATTACCTCAACTACCAACACTGCTGCTACTCTGTTTATTATCTATCCTGATTGACTAGTCACTTTTACCCCTACCTACATGTACATATTACCTCAACTACCAACACTGCTGCTACTCTGTTTATTATCTATCCTGATTGACTAGTCACTTTTACCCCTACCTACATGTACATATTACCTCAACTACCAACACTGCTGCTACTCTGTTTATTATCTATCCTGATTGACTAGTCACTTTTACCCCTACCTACATGTACATATTACCTCAACTACCAACACTGCTGCTACTCTGTTTATTATCTATCCTGATTGACTAGTCACTTTTACCCCTACCTACATGTACATATTACCTCAACTACCAACACTGCTGCTACTCTGTTTATTATCTATCCTGATTGACCAGTCACTTTTACCCCTACCTACATATACATATTACCTCAACTACCAACACTGCTGCTACTCTGTTTATTATCTATCCTGATTGGCTAGTCACTTTTACCCCTACCTACATGTACATATTACCTCAACTACCAACACTGCTGCTACTCTGTTTATTATCTATCCTGATTGACTAGTCACTTTTACCCCTACCTACATGTACATATTACCTCAACTACCAACACTGCTGCTACTCTGTTTATTATCTATCCTGATTGACTAGTCACTTTTACCCCTACCTACATGTACATATTACCTCAACTACCAACACTGCTGCTACTCTGTTTATTATCTATCCTGATTGACTAGTCACTTTTACCCCTACCTACATGTACATATTACCTCAACTACCAACACTGCTGCTACTCTGTTTATTATCTATCCTGATTGACTAGTCACTTTTACCCCTACCTACATGTACATATTACCTCAACTACCAACACTGCTGCTACTCTGTTTATTATCTATCCTGATTGACTAGTCACTTTTACCCCTACCTACATGTACATATTACCTCAATTACCTCGACTACCAAGTACTCCTGCACATTGACTAAGTACCAGTACTCCTTGTATATAGCCTCATTATTGTCTCAACACTCCCCAGTAGAACACTCCCTAGTAGAACACTCACCAGTAGAACACTCACCAGTAGAACACTCCCCAGTAGAACACTCCCTAGTAGAACACTCACCAGTAGAACACCCCCCAGTAGAACACTCACCAGTAGAACACTCACCAGTAGAACACTCACCAGTAGAACACTCACCAGTAGAACACTCCCCAGTAGAACACTCACCTGTAGAACACTTACCAGTAGAACACTCACCAGTAGAACACTCCCCAGTAGAACACTCACCTGTAGAACACTCCCCAGTAGAATACTCACCTGTAGAACACTCACCTGTAGAACACTCACCAGTAGAACACTCACCTGTAGAACACTCACCTGTAGAACACTTACCAGTAGAACACTCACCAGTAGAACACTCCCCAGTAGAACACTCACCTGTAGAACACTCCCCAGTAGAATACTCACCTGTAGAACACTCACCTGTAGAACACTCACCAGTAGAACACTCACCTGTAGAACACTCCCCAGTAGAATACTCACCTGTAGAACACTCACCTGTAGAACACTCCCCAGTAGAATACTCACCTGTAGAACACTCACCTGTAGAACACTCACCAGTAGAACACTCACCTGTAGAACACTCCCCAGTAGAATACTCACCTGTAGAACACTCACCTGTAGAACACTCACCTGTAGAACACTTACCAGTAGAACACTCACCAGTAGAACACTCACCAGTAGAACACTCCCCAGTAGAACACTCACCTGTAGAACACTCCCCAGTAGAACACTCACCAGTAGAACACTCACCTGTAGAACACTCCCCAGTAGAATACTCACCTGTAGAACACTCACCAGTAGAACACTCACCAGTAGAACACTCCCCAGTAGAACACTCACCAGTAGAACACTCACCAGTAGAACACTCACCTGTAGAACACTCACCAGTAGAACACTCACCAGTAGAACACTCCCCAGTAGAACACTCACCAGTAGAACACTCACCAGTAGAACACTCCCCAGTAGAACACTCCCCAGTAGAACACTCCCCAGTAGAACACTCACCAGTAGAACACTCACCTGTAGAACACTCACCAGTAGAACACTCACCAGTAGAACACTCCCCAGTAGAACACTCACCAGTAGAACACTCACCAGTAGAACACTCCCCAGTAGAACACTCCCCAGTAGAACACTCACCAGTAGAACACTCACCAGTAGAACACTCCCCAGTAGAACACTCACCTGTAGAACACTCACCAGTAGAACACTCACCAGTAGAACACTCACCAGTAGAACACTCACCTGTAGAGCACTCACCTGTAGAACACTCCCCAGTAGAACACTCACCAGTAGAACACTCACCAGTAGAACACTCACCAGTAGAACACCCCCCAGTAGAACACTCACCAGTTTAACACTCACCAGTAGAACACTCACCAGTAGAACACTCACCAGTAGAACACTCCCCAGTAGAACACTCCCCAGTAGAACACTCACCAGTAGAATACTCACCTGTAGAACACTCACCTGTAGAACACTCACCAGTAGAACACTCACCAGTAGAACACTCACCAGTAGAACACTCCCCAGTAGAACACTCACCAGTAGAACACTCACCAGTAGAACACTTACCAGTAGAACACTCACCAGTAGAACACTCCCCAGTAGAACACTCCCCAGTAGAACACTCACCAGTAGAACACTCCCCAGTAGAACACTCACCAGTAGAACACTCACCAGTAGAACACTCCCCAGTAGAAAACTCACCTGTAGAACACTCACCTGTAGAACACTCACCAGTAGAACACTCACCAGTAGAACACTCACCAGTAGAACACTCACCTGTAGAGCACTCACCTGTAGAACACTCACCAGTAGAACACTAACCAGTAGAACACTCACCAGTAGAACACTCACCTGTAGAACACTCACCTGTAGAACACTCACCAGTAGAACACTCCCCAGTAGAACACTCACCTGTAGAATACTCACCAGTAGAACACTCACCAGTAGAACACTCACCAGTAGAACACTCACCAGTAGAACACTCACCTGTAGAGCACTCACCAGTAGAACACTTACCTGTAGAACACTCCCCAGTAGAACACTCACCTGTAGAACACTCACCAGTAGAACACTCACCAGTAGAACACTCACCTGTAGAGCACTCACCTGTAGAACACTCACCAGTAGAACACTCACCAGTAGAGCACTCACCTGTAGAACACTCACCAGTAGAACACTCACCAGTAGAACACTCACCAGTAGAACACTCACCAGTAGAACTCTCACCTGTAGAGCACTCACCAGTAGAACACTCACCTGTAGAACACTCACTGTAACATTACGTTCTAATTTTTCCTTGACCACCAATACAATGCTTCTCGTTTATCTTCTGAAATAATGATGGGCTTATGATTAGTCATTCAGTTGTGATGGTTGACTTCACATACTTTTGTTGCTGTTTCAACACTTGTTTTGGTCCAGGTTCCTTAGCAGAAGTTTGGGTATGACCACATATTTCGGTTTGTTTGAGCTGCAGTGCAGGAGTATTTCTCTGCCAGGGCAACCATTTAGAACGGCTGGTCTCTCCTCTGGTCGTCCGTCAGTCCTATAAAGTCTGAATTATGTGGACTAAGTGCAGGAGGACACAGCCTGACCACAGGCAGCCAGCCGCAGACCAAAATGACAGCCGTCATAAAATGCCTTCGCGTCAGGAAATAAAACGTATGTCCACTCCTGCCAATATGGCCTTTTAAACACACTACTGGTCTGTACTCTGTACTACCACACTACAGTACACAGTCCATTACTGCTCTGTACTCTGTACTACCACACTACAGTACACAGTCCATTACTGCTCTGTACTCTGTACTACCACACTACAGTACACAGTCCATTACTGCTCTGTACTCTGTACTACCACACTACAGTACACAGTCCATTACTGCTCTGTACTACCACACTACAGTACACAGTCCATTACTGCTCTGTACTACCACACTACAGTACACAGTCCATTACTGCTCTGTACTATGTACTACCACACTACAGTACACAGTCCATTACTGCTCTGTACTCTGTACTACCACACTACAGTACACAGTCCATTACTGCTCTGTACTCTGTACTACCACACTACAGTACACAGTCCATTACTGCTCTGTACTACCACACTACAGTACACAGTCCATTACTGCTCTGTACTCTGTACTACCACACTACAGTACACAGTCCATTACTGCTCTGTACTACCACACTACAGTACACAGTCCATTACTGCTCTGTACTCTGTACTACCACACTACAGTACACAGTCCATTACTGCTCTGTACTACCACACTACAGTACACAGTCCATTACTGGTCTGTACTCTGTACTACCACACTACAGTACACAGTCCATTACTGCTCTGTACTACCACACTACAGTACACAGTCCATTACTGCTCTGTACTCTGTACTACCACACTACAGTACACAGTCCATTACTGCTCTGTACTACCACACTACAGTACACAGTCCATTACTGCTCTGTACTACCACACTACAGTACACAGTCCATTACTGCTCTGTACTCTGTACTACCACACTACAGTACACAGTCTATTACTGCTCTGTACTATGTACTACCACACTACAGTACACAGTCCATTACTGCTCTGTACTACCACACTACAGTACACAGTCCATTAATCAATTAATCAATCAATTTTATTTTATATAGCCCTTCGTACATCAGCTAATATCTCGAAGTGCTGTACAGAAACCCAGCCTAAAACCCCAAACAGCTAGTAATGCAGGTGTAGAAGCACGGTGGCTAGGAAAAACTCCCTAGAAAGGCGAAAACCTAGGAAGAAACCTAGAGAGGAACCAGGCTATGAGGGGTGGCCAGTCCTCTTCTGGCTGTGCCGGGTGGAGGTTATAACAGAACCATGCCAAGATGTTCAAAAATGTTCATAAGTGACAAGCATGGTCAAATAATAATCAGGAATAAATCTCAGTTGGCTTTTCATAGCCGATCATTAAGAGTTGAAAACAGCAGGTCTGGGACAGGTAGGGGTTTCGTAACCGCAGGCAGAACAGTTGAAACTGGAATAGCAGCAAGGCCAGGCGGACTGGGGACAGCAAGGTGTCATCATGCCCGGTAGTCCTGACGTATGGTCCTGGGGCTCAGGTTCTCAGAGAGAAAGAGAGAACGAGAGAATTAGAGAGAGCATACTTAAATTCACACAGGACACTGGATAAGACAGGAGAAGTACTCAAGGTATAACCAACTAACCCCAGCCCCCCGACACATAAACTACTGCAGCATAAATACTGGAGGCTGAGACAGGAGCGGTCCGGAGACACTGTGGCCCCATCCGAAGAAACCCCCGGACAGGGCCAAACAGGAAGGATATAACCCCACCCACTCTGCCAAAGCACAGCCCCCGCACCACTAGAGGGATATCCTCAACCACCAACTTACAATCCTGAGACAAGGCCGAGTATAGCCCATTACTGCTCTGTACTCTGTACTACCACACTACAGTACACAGTCCACTACTGCTCTGTACTCTGTACTACCACACTACAGTACACAGTCCATTACTGCTCTGTACTCTGTACTACCACACTACAGTACACAGTCCATTACTGGTCTGTACTCTGTACTACCACACTACAGTACACAGTCCATTACTGCTCTGTACTACCACACTACAGTACACAGTCCATTACTGCTCTGTACTCTGTACTACCACACTACAGTACACAGTCCATTACTGCTCTGTACTACCACACTACAGTACACAGTCCATTACTGCTCTGTACTCTGTACTACCACACTACAGTACACAGTCCATTACTGCTCTGTACTCTGTACTACCACACTACAGTACACAGTCCATTACTGCTCTGTACTCTGTACTACCACACTACAGTACACAGTCCATTACTGCTCTGTACTACCACACTACAGTACACAGTCCATTACTGCTCTGTACTCTGTACTACCACACTACAGTACACATTCCATTACTGGTCTGTACTCTGTACTACCACACTACAGTACACAGTCCATTACTGCTCTGTACTCTGTACTACCACACTACAGTACACAGTCCATTACTGCTCTGTACTCTGTACTACCACACTACAGTACACAGTCCATTACTGGTCTGTACTCTGTACTACCACACTACAGTACACAGTCCATTACTGCTCTGTACTCTGTACTACCACACTACAGTACACAGTCTATTACTGCTCTGTACTCTGTACTACCACACTACAGTACACAGTCCATTACTGCTCTGTACTCTGTACTACCACACTACAGTACACAGTCCATTACTGCTCTGTACTACCACACTACAGTACACAGTCCATTACTGCTCTGTACTCTGTACTACCACACTACAGTACACAGTCCATTACTGCTCTGTACTCTGTACTACCACACTACAGTACACAGTCCATTACTGCTCTGTACTCTGTACTACCACACTACAGTACACAGTCCATTACTGCTCTGTACTCTGTACTACCACACTACAGTACACAGTCCATTACTGCTCTGTACTCTGTACTACCACACTACAGTACACAGTCCATTACTGCTCTGTACTCTGTACTACCACACTACAGTACACAGTCCATTACTGCTCTGTACTCTGTACTACCACACTACAGTACACAGTCCATTACTGCTCTGTACTACCACACTACAGTACACAGTCCATTACTGCTCTGTACTCTGTACTACCACACTACAGTACACAGTCCATTACTGCTCTGTACTCTGTACTACCACACTACAGTACACAGTCCATTACTGCTCTGTACTCTGTACTACCACACTACAGTACACAGTCCATTACTGCTCTGTACTCTGTACTACCACACTACAGTACACAGTCCATTACTGCTCTGTACTACCACACTACAGTACACAGTCTATTACTGCTCTGTACTCTGTACTACCACACTACAGTACACAGTCCATTACTGCTCTGTACTCTGTACTACCACACTACAGTACACAGTCCATTACTGCTCTGTACTACCACACTACAGTACACAGTCCATTACTGCTCTGTACTCTGTACTACCACACTACAGTACACAGTCCATTACTGCTCTGTACTCTGTACTACCACACTACAGTACACAGTCCATTACTGGTCTGTACTCTGTACTACCACACTACAGTACACAGTCCATTACTGGTCTGTACTCTGTACTACCACACTACAGTACACAGTCCATTACTGCTCTGTACTCTGTACTACCACACTACAGTACATGATGATGTATATTGATCCTATGTAGTTGACAGGGACAATATTAGTTCATTATGAAGCTGTTGTTATGAGGCTGTATGTTGATCTGTTGTTATTTGCATCTCTTTTGTAGTCTCTGAGTCACGGATTCTGCCGAGGCTGCTCCTCCTCCTTGCTCGGGCAGGCTTCGGCGTTCGTCGTCCCCGGAGTACTAGCTGCCGCCGATCGATGTTTTCGGTGTTTGTCTTGTTTGGTCTTTATTGTTTACACCTGTTCCCCATTTATGTTTGATTGTATTCCCTATATTTACCCCTGTCTCTCATTTGGTATTTTGTGTGTTATTGTTTGTAGTCATTTCCGGCAGTTCGTGTATGTACGGGTCTTTGTTCTTTCCTCCCTGTTTTGGAGGTTTGTTGTTGTGTACGTTGATTTTACTGTGTTCAGTAAATAACGTTGCCAGCCGCTCTGTGTCCTGCTTTTGACTTCGCTACCACGTACACGTCGCATGACACTCTGAGTCGATACATATGTATATAATGTATATATACTGTATCTGGGGTTGGGATGTATATATATATACTGTATCTGGGGTTAGGATGTATATATATATATACTGTATCTGGGGTTGGGATGTATATATATATACTGTATCTGGGGTTAGGATGTATATATATATATACTGTATCTGGGGTTGGGATGTATATATATATATACTGTATCTGGGGTTGGGATGTATATATATATATATATATATATATACTGTATCTGGGGTTGGGATGTATATATATATACTGTATCTGGGGTTGGGATGTATATATATATACTGTATCTGGGGTTAGGATGTATATATATATATATATATATATATATATATATATATATATATATATATACTGTATCTGGGGTTGGGATGTATATATATATACTGTATCTGGGGTTAGGATGTATATATATATATATATACTGTATCTGGGGTTGGGATGTATATATATATACTGTATCTGGGGTTAGGATGTATATATATATATATACTGTATCTGGGGTTGGGATGTATATATACAGTGGGGGGAAAAAGTATTTAGTCAGCCACCAATTGTGCAAGTTCTCCCACTTAAAAAGATGAGAGAGGCCTGTAATTTTCATCATAGGTACACGTCAACTATGACAGACAAAATGAGGGAAAAAAATCCAGAAAATCACATTGTAGGATTTTTAATGAATTTATTTGCAAATTATGGTGGAAAATAAGTATTTGGTCAATAACAAAAGTTTCTCAATACTTTGTTATATACCCTTTGTTGGCAATGACACAGGTCAAACGTTTTCTGTAAGTCTTCACAAGGTTTTCACACACTGTTGCTGGTATTTTGGCCCATTCCTCCATGCAGATCTCCTCTAGAGCAGTGATGTTTTGGGGCTGTCGCTGGCCAACACGGACTTTCAACTCCCTCCAAAGATTTTCTATGGGGTTGAGATCTGGAGACTGGCTAGGCCACTCCAGGACCTTGAAATGCTTCTTACGAAGCCACTCCTTCGTTGCCCGGGCGGTGTGTTTGGGATCATTGTCATGCTGAAAGACCCAGCCATGTTTCATCTTCAATGCCCTTGCTGATGGAAGGAGGTTTTCACTCAAAATCTCACGATACATGGCCCCATTCATTCTTTCCTTTACACGGATCAGTCGTCCTGGTCCCTTTGCAGACAAACAGCCCCAAAGCATGATGTTTCCACCCCCATGCTTCACAGTAGGTATGGTGTTCTTTGGATGCAACTCACCATTCTTTGTCCTCCAAAGTTGAGTTTTTACCAAAAGGTTATATTTTGGTTTCATCTGACCATATGACATTCTCCCAATCCTCTTCTGGATCATCCAAATGCACTCTAGCAAACTTCAGACGGGCCTGGACATGTACTGGCTTAAGCAGGGGGACACGTCTTTCACTGCAGGATTTGAGTCCCTGGCGGCGTAGTGTGTTACTGATGGTAGGCTTTGTTACTTTGGTCCCAGCTCTCTGCAGGTCATTCACTAGGTCCCCCCGTGTGGTTCTGGGATTTTTGCTCACCGTTCTTGTGATCATTTTGACCCCACGGGGTGAGATCTTGCGTGGAGCCCCAGATCGAGGGAGATTATCAGTGGTCTTGTATGTCTTCCATTTCCTAATAATTGCTCCCACAGTTGATTTCTTCAAACCAAGCTGCTTACCTATTGCAGGTTCAGTCTTCCCAGCCTGGTGCAGGTCTACAATTTTGTTTCTGGTGTCCTTTCACAGCTCTTTGGTCTTGGCCATAGTGGAGTTTGGAGTGTGACTGTTTGAGGTTGTGGACAGGTCTCTTTTATACTGATAACAAGTTCAAACAGGTGCCATTAATACAGGTAACGAGTGGAGGACAGAGGAGCCTCTTAAAGAAGAAGTTACAGGTCTGTGAGAGCCAGAAATCCTGCTTGTTTGTAGGTGACCAAATACTTATTTTCCACCATAATTTGCAAATAAATTCATTAAAAATCTTACAATGTGATTTTCTGGATTTTCTTTTGTCAATTTGTCTGTCATAGTTGACGTGTACCTATGATGAAAATTACAGGCCTCTCTCATCTTTTTAAGTGGGAGAACTTGCACAATTGGTGGCTGACTAAATACTTTTTTCCCCCACTGTATATACTGTATCTGGGGTTGGGATGTATATATATATACTGTATCTGGGGTTGGGATGTATATATATATACTGTATCTGGGGTTGGGATGTATATATATATACTGTATCTGGGGTTAGGATGTATATATATATATACTGTATCTGGGGTTGGGATGTATATATATATACTGTATCTGGGGTTAGGATGTATATATATATATACTGTATCTGGGGTTGGGATGTATATATATATATACTGTATCTGGGGTTGGGATGTATATATATATATATATATATATATACTGTATCTGGGGTTGGGATGTATATATATATACTGTATCTGGGGTTGGGATGTATATATATATACTGTATCTGGGGTTAGGATGTATATATATATATATATATATATATATATATATATATATATATATATATATATATATATATATATATATATATATATATATATATATACTGTATCTGGGGTTGGGATGTATATATATATATACTGTATCTGGGGTTAGGATGTATATATATATATATATACTGTATCTGGGGTTGGGATGTATATATATATACTGTATCTGGGGTTAGGATGTATATATATATATATACTGTATCTGGGGTTGGGATGTATATATATATACTGTATCTGGGGTTGGGATGTATATATATATACTGTATCTGGGGTTGGGATGTATATATATATATATATATATATATATATATATATATATATATATACTGTATCTGGGGTTGGGATGTATATATATATACTGTATCTGGGGTTGGGATGTATATATATATATATTGTATCTGGGGTTAGGATGTATATATATATATATTGTATCTGGGGTTAGGATGTATATATATATATATACTGTATCTGGGGTTAGGATGTATATATATATATATTGTATCTGGGGTTAGGATGTATATATATATATACTGTCTCTGGGGTTAGGATGTATATATATATACTGTATCTGGGGTTGGGATGTATATATATATATATACTGTATCTGGGGTTGGGATGTATATATATATACTGTATCTGGGGTTGGGATGTATATATATATATATACTGTATCTGGGGTTGGGATGTACACGTTCTCACATTCAGCTTTAGAGTTCCTAACATAATTTCCTACTTCCACATCCAACATGCAACGCACAGAGAAACATTTGGACACATGGAGTGGGAGGAAATTAATTGAATGTTATTTGTTGATGTAAAAACCAAAATGTAGTGATTTTAAGGTTGTGTCATTATATTCTGGGTGGGGTCACCAGAAATTCTTGCCCAAAAAAAATGGGGTGCCCAGAAATTCTGCCGGATATAATGGGGTCCCCACTGAAAACGTTTGAATACCACTGCCCTAAAGTGTATGTCTGACTAGCAGCATCATATCATCCCCTCCATCCATCCACAGCAGAGACCGGGCCATTACAGTGAAGGGTGCCTGAGTGACCTCTAACCTGTGTGACTGACTAACATCCCTGAGTGACCTCTAACCTGTGTGACTGACTAACATCCCTGAGTGACCTCTAACCTGTGTGACTGACTAACATCCCTGACTGACCTCTAACCTGTGTGACTGACTAACATCCCTGTGTGACCTCTAACCTGTGTGACTGACTAACATCCCTGAGTGACCTCTAACCTGTGTGACTGACTAACATCCCTGAGTGACCTCTAACCTGTGTGACTGACTAACATCCCTGAGTGACCTCTAACCTGTGTGACTGACTAACATCCCTGAGTGACCTCTAACCTGTGTGACTGACTAACATCCCTGAGTGACCTCTAACCTGTGTGACTGACTAACATCCCTGAGTGACCTCTAACCTGTGTGACTGACTAACATCCCTGACTGACCTCTAACCTGTGTGACTGACTAACATCCCTGTGTGACCTCTAACCTGTGTGACTGACTAACATCCCTGAGTGACCTCTAACCTGTGTGACTGACTAACATCCCTGAGTGACCTCTAACCTGTGTGACTGACTAACATCCCTGAGTGACCTCTAACCTGTGTGACTGACTAACATCCCTGAGTGACCTCTAACCTGTGTGACTGACTAACATCCCTGAATGACCTCTAACCTGTGTGACTGACTAACATCCCTGAGTGACCTCTAACCTGTGTGACTGACTAACATCCCTGACTGATCTCTAACCTGTGTGACTGACTAACATCCCTGAGTGACCTCTAACCTGTATGACTGACTAACATCCCTGAGTGACCTCTAACATGTGTGACTGACTAACATCCCTGAGTGACCTCTAACCTGTGTGACTGACTAACATCCCTGAGTGACCTCTAACCTGTGTGACTGACTAACATCCCTGAGTGACCTCTAACCTGTATGACTGACTAACATCCCTGAGTGACCTCTAACCTGTGTGACTGACTAACATCCCTGAGTGACCTCTAACCTGTGTGACTGACTAACATCCCTGAGTGACCTCTAACCTGTGTGACTGACTAACATCCCTGAGTGACCTCTAACCTGTGTGACTGACTAACATCCCTGAGTGACCTCTAACCTGTGTGACTGACTAACATCCCTGAGTGACCTCTAACCTGTGTGACTAACTAACATCCCTGAGTGACCTCTAACCTGTGTGACTGACTAACATCCCTGAGTGACCTCTAACCTGTATGACTGACTAACATCCCTGAGTGACCTCTAACCTGTGTGACTGACTAACATCCCTGAGTGACCTCTAACCTGTGTGACTGACTAACATCCCTGAGTGACCTCTAACCTGTGTGACTGACTAACATCCCTGAGTGACCTCTAACCTGTGTGACTGACTAACATCCCTGAGTGACCTCTAACCTGTGTGACTGACTAACATCCCTGAGTGACCTCTAACCTGTGTGACTGACTAACATCCCTGAGTGACCTCTAACCTGTATGACTGACTAATATCCCTGTGTGACCTCTAACCTGTATGACTGACTAACATCCCTGTGTGACCTCTAACCTGTGTGACTGACTAACATCCCTGTGTGACCTCTAACCTGTGTGACTGACTAACACCCCTGAGTGACCTCTAACCTGTATGACTGACTAACACCCTTGAGTGACCTCTAACCTGTATGACTGACTAACACCCCTGAGTGACCTCTAACCTGTGTGACTGACTAACATCCCTGAGTGACCTCTAACCTGTAGGACTGACTAACACCCCTGAGTGACCTCTAACCTGTGTGACTGTCTAACATCCCTGAGTGACCTCTAACCTATGTGACTGACTAACATCCCTGAGTGACCTCTAACCTGTATGACTGACTAACACCCCTGAGTGACCTCTAACCTGTGTGACTGACTAACATCCCTGAGTGACCTCTAACCTGTGTGACTGACTAACATCCCTGAGTGACCTCTAACCTGTGTGACTGACTAACATCCCTGAGTGACCTCTAACCTGTGTGACTGACTAACATCCCTGAGTGACCTCTAACCTGTGTGACTGACTAACATCCCTGAGTGACCTCTAACCTGTGTGACTGACTAACATCCCTGAGTGACCTCTAACCTGTGTGACTGACTAACATCCCTGAGTGACCTCTAACCTGTGTGACTGACTAACATCCCTGAGTGAACTCTAACCTGTGTGACTGACTAACATCCCTGACTGATCTCTAACCTGTGTGACTGACTAACATCCCTGAGTGACCTCTAACCTGTGTGACTGACTAACATCCCTGAGTGACCTCTAACCTGTGTGACTGACTAACATCCCTGAGTGACCTCTAACCTGTGTGACTGACTAACATCCCTGAGTGACCTCTAACCTGTATGACTGACTAACATCCCTGAGTGACCTCTAACCTGTGTGACTGACTAACATCCCTGAGTGACCTCTAACCTGTGTGACTGACTAACATCCCTGAGTGACCTCTAACCTGTATGACTGACTAATATCCCTGTGTGACCTCTAACCTGTGTGACTGACTAACATCCCTGTGTGACCTCTAACCTGTGTGACTGACTAACATCCCTGTGTGACCTCTAACCTGTGTGACTGACTAACACCCCTGAGTGACCTCTAACCTGTATGACTGACTAACACCCTTGAGTGACCTCTAACCTGTATGACTGACTAACACCCCTGAGTGACCTCTAACCTGTGTGACTGACTAACATCCCTGAGTGACCTCTAACCTGTATGACTGACTAACACCCCTGAGTGACCTCTAACCTGTGTGACTGTCTAACATCCCTGAGTGACCTCTAACCTATGTGACTGACTAACATCCCTGAGTGACCTCTAACCTGTATGACTGACTAACACCCCTGAGTGACCTCTAACCTGTGTGACTGACTAACATCCCTGAGTGACCTCTAACCTGTGTGACTGACTAACATCCCTGAGTGACCTCTAACCTGTGTGACTGACTAACATCCCTGTGTGACCTCTAACCTGTGTGACTGACTAACATCCCTGAGTGACCTCTAACCTGTGTGACTGACTAACATCCCTGAGTGACCTCTAACCTGTGTGACTGACTAACATCCATGAGTGACCTCTAACCTGTGTGACTGACTAACATCCCTGAGTGACCTCTAACCTGTGTGACTGACTAACATCCCTGAGTGAACTCTAACCTGTGTGACTGACTAACATCCCTGACTGATCTCTAACCTGTGTGACTGACTAACATCCCTGAGTGACCTCTAACCTGTGTGACTGACTAACATCCCTGAGTGACCTCTAACCTGTGTGACTGACTAACATCCCTGAGTGACCTCTAACCTGTGTGACTGACTAACATCCCTGACTGACCTCTAACCTGTGTGACTGACTAACATCCCTGAGTGACCTCTAACCTGTGTGACTGACTAACATCCCTGTGTGACCTCTAACCTGTGTGACTGACTAACATCCCTGAGTGACCTCTAACCTGTGTGACTGACTAACATCCCTGAGTGACCTCTAACCTGTGTGACTGACTAACATCCCTGAGTCACCTCTAACCTGTGTGACTGACTAACATCCCTGAGTGACCTCTAACCTGTGTGACTGACTAACATCCCTGAGTGACCTCTAACCTGTGTGACTGACTAACATCCCTGAGTGACCTCTAACCTGTGTGACTGACTAACATCCCTGTGTGACCTCTAACCTGTGTGACTGACTAACATCCCTGAGTGACCTCTAACCTGTGTGACTGACTAACATCCCTGAGTGACCTCTAACCTGTGCTACTGACTAACATCCCTGAGTGACCTCTAACCTGTGTGACTGACTAACATCCCTGAGTGACCTCTAACCTGTGTGACTGACTAACATCCCTGAGTGACCTCTAACCTGTGTGACTGACTAACATCCCTGAGTGACCTCTAACCTGTGTGACTGACTAACATCCCTGACTGATCTCTTACATGTATGACTGACTACAATGATCTGACTGTATGTCAGTATCTCTGATGCCTACAGTGATTCCTGAAAAGAGAAAAGCTGCTTTCACCCTGGGAAGTGGCCTATAGCAGCGACGTTCCTTCCACTGGCATGTCATTTCCAATTACCGTGTGTTCACAAGTAAAACAAACATGTTTCATTGGCTCAAGTAGAACCTGTCACGGTGATGCCCTCAGAACCAGGCCTGTCTGAGGCATGGCACGGTGAGGCCCTCAGAATCAGGCCTGTCTGAGGCATGGCACGGTGAGGCCCTCAGAACCAGGCCTGTCTGAGGCATGGCACGGTGAGGCCCTCAGAATCAGGCCTGTCTGAGGCATGGCACGGTGAGGCCCTCAGAACCAGGCCTGTCTGAGGTATGGCACGGTGAGGCCCTCAGAACCAGGCCTGTCTGAGGCATGGCACGGTGAGGCCCTCAGAACCAGGCCTGTCTGAGGCATGGCACGGTGAGGCCCTCAGAACCAGGCCTGTCTGAGGCATGGCACGGTGAGGCCCTCAGAACCAGGCCTGTCTGAGACATGGCACGGTGAGGCCCTCAGAACCAGGCCTGTCTGAGGCATGGCATCCACACAATACACATCAGACACACAACACCCTGTCTCACCCTGTGGCCTGTCTAAGAGCAACACCACCCTGTCTCACCCTGTGGCCTGTCTAAGAGTAACACCACCCTGTCTCACCCTGTGGCCTGTCTAAGAGCAACACCACCCTGTCTCACCCTGTGGCCTGTCTAAGAGTAACACCACCCTGTCTCACCCTGTGGCCTGTCTAAGAGTAACACCACCCTGTCTCACCCTGTGGCCTGTCTAAGAGTAACACCACCCTGTCTCACCCTGTGGCCTGTCTAAGAGCAACACCACCCTGTCTCACCCTGTGGCCTGTCTAAGAGCAACACCACCCTGTCTCACCCTGTGGCCTGTCTAAGAGCAACACCACCCTGTCTCACCCTGTGGCCTGTCTAAGAGTAACACCACCCTGTCTCACCCTGTGGCCTGTCTAAGAGCAACACCACCCTGTCTCACCCTGTGGCCTGTCTAAGAGTAACACCACCCTGTCTCACCCTGTGGCCTGTCTAAGAGTAACACCACCCTGTCTCACCCTGTGGCCTGTCTAAGAGCAACACCACCCTGTCTCACCCTGTGGCCTGTCTAAGAGTAACACCACCCTGTCTCACCCTGTGGCCTGTCTAAGAGTAACACCACCCTGTCTCACCCTGTGGCCTGTCTAAGAGTAACACCACCCTGTCTCACCCTGTGGCCTGTCTAAGAGTAACACCACCCTGTCTCACCCTGTGGCCTGTCTAAGAGGAACACCACCCTGTCTCACCCTGTGGCCTGTCTAAGAGCAACACCACCCTGTCTCACCCTGTGGCCTGTCTAAGAGCAACACCACCCTGTCTCACCCTGTGGCCTGTCTAAGAGCAACACCACCCTGTCTCACCCTGTGGCCTGTCTAAGAGTAACACCACCCTGTCTCACCCTGTGGCCTGTCTAAGAGCAACACCACCCTGTCTCACCCTGTGGCCTGTCTAAGAGTAACACCACCCTGTCTCACCCTGTGGCCTGTCTAAGAGTAACACCACCCTGTCTCACCCTGTGGCCTGTCTAAGAGCAACACCACCCTGTCTCAACCTGTGGCCTGTCTAAGAGTAACACCACCCTGTCTCACCCTGTGGCCTGTCTAAGAGCAACACCACCCTGTCTCACCCTGTGGCCTGTCTAAGAGTAACACCACCCTGTCTCACCCTGTGGCCTGTCTAAGAGTAACACCACCCTGTCTCACCCTGTGGCCTGTCTAAGAGTAACACCACCCTGTCTCACCCTGTGGCCTGTCTAAGAGCAACACCACCCTGTCTCACCCTGTGGCCTGTCTAAGAGCAACACCACCCTGTCTCACCCTGTGGCCTGTCTAAGAGCAACACCACCCTGTCTCACCCTGTGGCCTGTCTAAGAGTAACACCACCCTGTCTCACCCTGTGGCCTGTCTAAGAGCAACACCACCCTGTCTCACCCTGTGGCCTGTCTAAGAGTAACACCACCCTGTCTCACCCTGTGGCCTGTCTAAGAGTAACACCACCCTGTCTCACCCTGTGGCCTGTCTAAGAGCAACACCACCCTGTCTCACCCTGTGGCCTGTCTAAGAGTAACACCACCCTGTCTCACCCTGTGGCCTGTCTAAGAGTAACACCACCCTGTCTCACCCTGTGGCCTGTCTAAGAGTAACACCACCCTGTCTCACCCTGTGGCCTGTCTAAGAGTAACACCACCCTGTCTCACCCTGTGGCCTGTCTAAGAGGAACACCACCCTGTCTCACCCTGTGGCCTGTCTAAGAGCAACACCACCCTGTCTCACCCTGTGGCCTGTCTAAGAGCAACACCACCCTGTCTCACCCTGTGGCCTGTCTAAGAGCAACACCACCCTGTCTCACCCTGTGGCCTGTCTAAGAGTAACACCACCCTGTCTCACCCTGTGGCCTGTCTAAGAGCAACACCACCCTGTCTCACCCTGTGGCCTGTCTAAGAGTAACACCACCCTGTCTCACCCTGTGGCCTGTCTAAGAGTAACACCACCCTGTCTCACCCTGTGGCCTGTCTAAGAGCAACACCACCCTGTCTCACCCTGTGGCCTGTCTAAGAGTAACACCACCCTGTCTCACCCTGTGGCCTGTCTAAGAGCAACACCACCCTGTCTCACCCTGTGGCCTGTCTAAGAGCAACACCAGACTCCTCTCTTCTCCTCTCAGCGTCCACTCAACGCCTCCGTCTGTTGGGGTCTGTGTGAACCAGGGTCTTCTCTATCTCAGAGTCCCATCCCACAGAGTCCCATCCCACAGAGTCCCATCCCACAGAGTCCCATCCCACAGAGTCCCATCCCACAGAGTCCCATCCCTCAGAGTCCCATCCCACAGAGTCCCATCCCACAGAGTCCCATCCCACAGAGTCCCATCCCACAGAGTCCCATCCCTCAGAGTCCCATCCCACAGAGTCCCATCCCACAGAGTCCCATCCCACAGAGTCCCATCCCTCAGAGTCCCATCCCACAGAGTCCCATCCCACAGACTCCCATCCCTCAGAGTCCCATCCCACAGAGGCAGCCCCGATCAGGCAGAGCAGCCACATAATTACCCGTGATATTACCGATGACGCCCACCATCCAGAACAGAACGCTCCCTTCTCCTACCCTCCCCTGGCCGCGGAGCACAGAGGAAGCATAAATATTTTTATTACTACTAAACCGTGCCCACTTATAAAACATATAAACACAACAACGACTACAAACATTACAATTCTTCCCACAGGCTCCCGGGATAATTGGGATCTCCACCTTTAATTGGTGAGAATATGTTGTTTTTATATTCAAGAAGTGATTTTCAGCCTTGTGGGTAATACCCAGAGTGCATTGTGTTGTGCTAATCGGCACTACACTGAACGATACCATACCTTCGTCCCTGAATATACATGGCTCTTTGAAACCCATCCAAACAGCTCACCTGACATCAGAGTCATTTAGACAGAGCTGAATTACTCCCTGACAGAGCTGGTTCGGCTGAGGCCTAAACGGTTCCCTGTTCCCTCAAGTCGTCGGGGCATGGACTCTAAAAGGTGTTCGACGTGTGTGGACGGTTAGTGTTCTGACCCTCTAGTGGATGATTTGCCCTCAGTACAGCCTCAATTCGTCGGGGCATGGACTCTAAAAGGTGTCGAAAGCCTTCCACAGGGATGCTGGCCCCATGTTGATTCCAATGCTTCCCACAGTTGTGTCAAGTTGGCTGGATGTCCTTTGGGTGGTGGACCATTCTTGATATTTACAGGAAACTGTTGAGAGGGAAAAAACCCAGCAGCGTTGCAGTTCTTGACACAAACCTGTGTGCCTGGCACCTACTACGATACCTCGTTCAAAGGCACGTAAATATTTTGTCTTGCCCATTCACCCTCTGAATGGCACACATACACAATCCATGTCTCAACTGTCTCAAGGCTTAAAAATCCTTCTTTAACCCCGTCTCCTCCCCTTCATCTACACTGACTGAAGTGGATTTAACAAGTGACATCAATAAGGGATCATAGTTTTCACCTGGATTCACCTGGTCAGTCTATGTCATGGAAAGAGGATGTTTTGTCCACTCAATTATCCAGAGCGACTTATAGGAGCAATTAGGGTTCAGTGCCTTGCTCAAGGGCACATCGACAGATTTTTCACCTAGTTGGCTCGGGAATTAGAACCAGCGACCTTTCGGTTACTGGCACAACGCTCTTAACCACTAAGCTACCTGCCGCCCATATAGGCAACAGGGTTCCGTTTGGAACACGACCTCGGCGTTATGGGTGTTTCTCAGGCCGTCTCAGGCAACAGGGTTCCGTTTGGAACACGACCTCGGCGTTATGGATGTTTCTCAGGCCGTCTCAGGCAACAGGGTTCCGTTTGGAACACGACCTCGGCGTTATGGGTGTTTCTCAGGCCGTCTCAGGCAACAGGGTTCCGTTTGGAACACGACCTCGGTGTTATGGGTGTTTTTTCAGCCCGTCTCAGGCAACAGGGTTCCGTTTGGAACACGACCTCGGTGTTATGGGTGTTTCTCAGAGCGTCTCAGGCAACAGGGTTCCGTTTGGAACACGACCTCGGTGTTATGGGTGTTTCTCAGGCCGTCTCAGGCAACAGGGTTCCGTTTGGAACACGACCTCGGTGTTATGGGTGTTTCTCAGAGCGTCTCAGGCAACAGGGTTCCGTTTGGAACACGACCTCGGTGTTATGGGTGTTTCTCAGGCCGTCTCAGGCAACAGGGTTCCGTTTGGAACATGACCTCGGAGTTATGGGTGTTTCTCAGAGCGTCTCAGGCAACAGGGTTCCGTTTGGAACACGACCTCGGTGTTATGGGTGTTTCTCAGGCCATCTCAGGCAACAGGGTTCCGTTTGGAACACGACCTCGGTGTTATGGTTGTTTCTCAGGCCGTCTCAGGCAACAGGGTTCCGTTTGGAACACGACCTCGGCGTTATGGGTGTTTCTCAGCGCGTCTCAGGCAACAGGGTTCCGTTTGGAACACGACCTCGGTGTTATGGGTGTTTCTCAGGCCGTCTCAGGCAACAGGGTTCCGTTTGGAACACGACCTCGGTGTTATGGGTGTTTCTCAGGCCGTCTCAGCTCCTCTCTTTGATGACAGGGAGAGAGAAAAAAATTCTGAAAACATCTGGTGCTCAGACACAGAGGATAAATCACTGGGCCTAGTGCCATCTGGCCTGGGGGAGTTGCAGAGCAGGGTGTATGTGTGTGTGTGTGTGTGTGTGTGTGTGTGTGTGTGTGTGTGTGTGTGTGTGTGTGTGTGTGTGTGTGTGTGTGTGTGTGTGTGTGTGTGTGTGTGTGTGTGTGTGTGTGTGTGTGTGTGTGTGTGTGTGTGTGTGTGTGTGTGTGTGTGTGTGTGTGTTGCATGCGCGTATCCCACCTGGTTTGTTGAGACTGATGTACTGTCGTGAGACAAAGTCGATACACGTTCTCACATTCAGTGAATGAAAAACTAAAGAGAATTCCTACCTTATTAACCTGCTGATGTCAGTACATAGACCCACCACTCTGACTGATCATCCTGCTGATCTGTTTTTGTATTTATTATGGATCCCCGTTAGCTGTTGCCAAGGCAGCACCTACTCTTCCTGGGGTCCGGGAAAATTTTAAGGCAGTTATACATTTTCAAAACATTACAATACATTCATAACAGATTTCACAACACATTAAGTGTGTGCCCTCAGGCCTCTACTCTACTACCACATATCTACAACACTAAATCCATGTGTACGTGTGTGTATAGTGCGTATGTTATCATGTGTGTGTGTGCATGTGTCTGTGCCTATGTTTGTGTTGCTTCACAGTCCCCGCTGTTCCATAAGGTGTTTTGTTATCTGTTTTTTAAATCTAATTTTACTGCTGGCATGAGTTACTTGATGTGGAATAGAGTTCCATGTAGTCATGGCTCTATGTAGTACTGTGCGCCTCCCATAGTCTGTTCTGGACTTGGGGACTGTGAAGAGACCTCTGGTGGCATGTCTTGTGGGGTATGCATTGGTCTCTGAGCTGTGTGCCAGTAGTTCAAACAGACAGCTTGGTTCATTCAACATGTCAATACCTCTCACAAATACAAGTAGTGATGAAGTCAATCTCGGCTCCGCTTTGAGCCAGGAGAGATTGACATGCATATTATTAATGTTAGCTCTCTGTGTACATCCAAGGGACAGCCGTGCTTCCCTGTTCTGAGCACCTGACCACACGACTGAACAGTAGTGCAGGTGTGACAAAACTAGGGCCTGTAGGACCTGCCTTGTTGATAGTTGGAAGGGTTGGGGTGAGGTGTGACTCAGGTGTGGTGCAGGATATACAGCAGGCAGTAGGCTGAGATGGTGAAACAAGGATCTTTACTGGTGGTCCCGAAGCCCAAATACAAAATAACGGACTTATCGCGATAAATAAAGGCGGAGCAAATAAGTCTCCAAAAACCGGCTGATGGCCAAAAATACGAAATACTACCTAAGACTGAAACAAATAACGAAACCGGGAGAACACTTCTCAAGTACCTGTTCATAGATCTCCGAATCAGACACTGAGTAGTACTGCTGGACATAGAGAAACTAGCAGAGAAAACTGAGCAATGGAACACAGGGAAGTGAGGGCATAAATACACAGGTGAACCGATAGACACAGGTGACACCAATTGGATGATGATTAGTCCCGACTATGAGGAGGTGCCTGAGGTTGTCGGAGGATGACACCTAGTGGGTCGCTCCGGAACTGCGACCCCCTCCTGTAACAGGGAGTGCTGTTAAGAATGCAGAGCAGCGATTTATTATAGACAGACCTCTCCCCATCCTAGCTACTGTTGTATCAATATGTTTTGACCATGACAGTTTACAATCCAGGGTTACTCCAAGCAATTTAGTCTCCTCAACTTGCTCAATTTCCACATTATTCATTACAAGATTTAGTGAAAGTTTACAGTTTAGTGAATGATTTGTCCCAAATACAATGCTTTTAGGACTACCTTATTCCTTGACACCCACTCTGAAACTAAGTCATTTCAGTCGCTGTAGTAGCTGACGTGTATAGTGTTGAGTCATCCGCATACATAGACACACTGGCTTTACTCAAAGCCAGTGGCATGTCGTTAGTAAAGATTGAAAAAAGTAAGGGGCCTAGACAGCTGCCCTGGGGAATTCCTGATTCTACCTGGATTTTGTTGGAGAGGCTTCCATTAAAGAACACCCTCTGTGTTCTGTTAGACAGGTAACTCTTTATCCACAATATAACAGGGGGTGTAAAGCCATAACACATACGTTTATTGGCCAGTCTGAGATATGGCTTTTTCTTGAGGGGTTGGCAGGGTGATAACTAGGTCAACACACATCCTGTCATCAGGCCACACAGTGAGGGGATAGCAGGGTGATAACTAGGTCAACAAACATCCTGTCATCAGGCCACACAGTGAGGGGATAGCAGGGTGATAACTAGGTCAACAAACATCCTGTCATCAGGCCACACAGTGAGGGGATAGCAGGGTGATAACTAGGTCAACAAACATCCTGTCATCAGGCCACACAGTGAGGGGATAGCATTGTGTGGGGCAGGGCTGGGTAAAGTAAGGTTTGGGTGGTTGGAGTGTGTTGATAGATCCAATGGATCTAGCTATGATTTAGTAGGTGACGACCCCCTGACCCACTCTAGAGGGTCTGAGGGTCTCCAGGAACAGAGAGGAGGAGGAGGAGGAGAGAAGAGGAGAGACGGAGAGAGAGAGAAACAGAGAGAGAGCAAGAGAGAGAGAGACAGAGAGAAAGAGAGAGAGAGAGAGAGAGAGAGAGAGAGAGAGAAAGAGAGAGTAGGTGAGAGAGAGAGAGAGAGAGAGAGAGAGAGAGAGAGAGAGAGAGAGAGAGAAAGAGAGAGTAGGTGAGAGAGAGAGACAGAGAGAGACAGAGCGAGAGAGAGGGAGAGAGAAAGAAGGTGAGAGAGAGAGGGTGTGAGAGAGAGAGAGAGAGAGAGAGAGAGCAAGAGAGAGAGAGACAGAGAGAAAGAGAGAGAGAGAGAGAGAGAGAGAGAGAGAGAGAGAAAGAGAGAGTAGGTGAGAGAGAGAGACAGAGAGAGACAGAGCGAGAGAGAGGGAGAGAGAAAGAAGGTGAGAGAGAGAGGGTGTGAGAGAGAGAGAGAGAGAGAGAGAGAGAGGTTTGTTTCTTTAAGGAGGATTCTCCCCTAATTACATCTGCAACCCGGCTGTTTGGCCTGCTAACAGGGATAATTTACTGTACAGTGGTTGTGTGCACGTGTGTGTGTGTGAGCGCGAGCATGTGTTGTGAGGGACGCATCTCTACGTTAATACATTCTTGGTGAAATGTAGGCCACTGAAACGTGTATTGTACTCTAGGCCGACCACAGGCCAGTAACCGATACTGTAGATACTATAGAGCTGCATTCTGAGAGTGGAGGATCTCCATCTGTCAGTCCCTGTGGGTCAGAAGTCATTACATTCTCTGGCTGACAGACCTGCCCATCTATCAGTCTAATACAGTCCATTACCGCTATCCCCACTCAGTCCAATACCGTTATCCCAATCCAATGTACCATCCGCCCGACTCAGCAACCTC
>NW_028165223.1:0-107753 GCF_964263955.1 Coregonus lavaretus | reverse complement strand
AAGCATGGAGGTGTTGTACACTCGAGTTGGTACAAGCCCTTTCAATCTGACTGGCCCAGTGTACACGAGGAACTGTCTGAATTCAGTAGCTTTCCAGCGCTCAACTTCCTCCATGGATCTTTGCTTCCTGTTGAACTCGCACGGAACATTGGGTCTGAAGGTCATGAGTACTTTGGAGGTCTCCTTTACCACACTGGGGCGCCAATCTTGTTGCCAGACGTCCTTTTTAGCCAAAAGATGCAACAACTTCCTTGTCACTCCTAGTCACCAGATGTAATCCAGTGGGAACTGTGTCACCAAACCAACAGACAGCAAAGCAAGTCGTGTTTCTCCACACCGATGGCTGTCATCAGGGAGTTCATCAGGGACCTCATTGTCCAGTCTCAGAGTTGCATCTGTTTGAGGGAAAGTCATTCTCTTCTCGTAGTAGAACCATTTTTGAGTGCACTTGTCACATCCACAGCGTCCACTGTGGCCCTTAACATTTTCCCCCCAATTGCCTGAGCAGGGGGTGTCACAGATGAACGCTGACATTTTGAAAGGAAGCCATGTCCCTTCAAAACTCCTTCCCTTTCCGGTGGCTGTGCCTGCTCAACAAAATGATTCAAAAACCCAGACTGTTTGGCTTCTTCTTCCCAAAGTAAAGGCCAATGAGAAACGGGAGTTTGTTTTGCTGGACATTATCCACCTATTGCTAAATTCATCCAAGGATTGGCCAGAACTGGGTAGTTGAACTTTTGTAAAGTGGGAGTGCCATCAATGTTGATTTGGATAGAAATGGACTTAAATGTCTGCAAGTCTGGGAATTCTGGGCCAGTATTCCATGCTCAATTCCAGAGTGGTGATATATAACTCTAGAGGTCTGTTCCTTTCTCAGCAGGGTTCTTGGGTCTTTAGGCAGGTCTGCATGATCCTTGGAGAGAATTGTCAATCGTTTTCGAGAGTGCAATGTGAGGGAAAATAATGTCAATAACCAACTCTGCCGATTGTGTCCTAGAGTCTTAACTATCTTCAGTGCTTGAGGGAATGTCAGAAGGGGGCTTCACACTCAGCATCTACAAACCTGTTGGTTTGTTCCTGTTGCCACAAGGGTTGCAGTTTGCCGATGGCCTGTTGGATCCATGCCATGATGACTTCACTTTGAAGAGGAAGCTCCCCCCCCCTAGTGGTACAGACTGGAATAGCAGCATCCATGCCATGATGACTTCACTTTGAAGAGGAAGCCCCCCCAGTGGTACAGTCTGGAATAGCAGCATCCATGCCATGATGACTTCACTTTGAAGAGGAAGCAAATTTAACAATGCTCAGAAGTGGATTCAGTTGCATGGCAAGGTAGTTTTCCATGGTGTATTTGAGTCTTTCCATGTCATTAAACCGCCATAGAAAACGTAGATTGACCGGGGTTAGAGGAAGCAACAGATCTGGAGATGAAAATGACGAGGGTTTCAAGTTGATTTTGATTGGGTCCGAGGCGGCCGGAAACAAAAATGGTACCACCCTCCCGACCCAACGCTGAAATATGGAAGAGATACAACCAGGAGGGGGCGTGGCCTAAACTAGTAACGGTCACAGCAAACTAACGCTCTTATTTAAATCAACACTGTTAAGGACAAGCACAACAGCTGGTGCACAAAATCAAATACTAAGGAAGTCTCGAGGTTTTGCTCGCCTGAGGTAGAGTATCTTATGATAAGCTGTAGACCACACTATTTACCAAGAGAGTTTTCATCTATATTTTTCATAGCTGTCTATTTACCACCACAAACCAATGCTGGCATTAAGATTGCACTGAATGAGTTGTACAAGGCCATTAATCAACAGGAAAACGCTCATCCAGATGCTGCGCTCCTAGTAGCCGGGGACTTTAATGCAGGGAAACTTAAATCCGTTCTACCTCATTTCTACCAACATGTTAAATGTGTAACCAGAGGGGAAAAAACTCTAGACCACCTTTACTTCACACACAGAGACGCATACAAAGCTCTCCCTCGCCCTCCATTTGGCAAATCTGACCATAACTCTATCCTCCTGATTCCTGCTTATAAGCAAAAACTGAAGCAGGAAGCACCAGTGATTCGGCTAATAAAAAAGTGGTCAGATGACGCAGATGCTAAGCTACAGGACTGTTTTGCTAGCACAGACTGGAACATGTTCTGGGATTCTTCAGACAGCATTGAGGAGTACACCACATCAGTCACTGGCTTCATCAATAAGTGCATCGATGATGTCGTCCCCACAGTGACCGTACGTACATACCCCAACCAGAAGACATGGATTACAGGAAACATCCGCACTGAGCTAAAGGGTAGAGCTGCCGCTTTCAAGGAACGGGACTCTAACCCGGACGCTTATAAGAAATCCCGCTATGACCTCCGACGAACCATCAAACAGGCAAAGAGTCAATACAGGTCTAAGATTGAATCATACTACACTGGCTCTGACGCTCGTCGGATGTGGCAGGGCTTGAAAACTATTACAGACTACAAAGGGAAGCACAACCGCGAGCTGCCCAGTGACACAAGCCTACCAGACGAGCTAAACCACTTCTATGCTCGCTTCGAGGCAAGCAACACTGAAGCATGCATGAGAGCACCAGCTGTTCCGGACGACTATGTGATCACGCTCTCCGTAGCCGATGTGAGTAAGACTTTTAAGCAGGTCAACATTCACAAGGCCGCAGGGCCAGACGGATTACCAGGACGTGTACTCCGAGCATGTGCTGACCAACTGGCAAGTGTCTTCACTGACATTTTCAACATGTCCCTGACTGAGTCTGTAATACCAACATGTTTCAAGCAGACCACCATAGTCCCCGTGCCCAAGAACTCTAAGATAACCTGCCTAAATGACTACCGACCCGTAGCACTGACGTCTGTAGCCATGAAGTGCTTTGAAAGACTGGTCATGGCTCACATCAACAGCATAATCCCAGAAACCCTAGACCCACTCCAATTTGCATACCGCCCCAACAGATCCACAGATGATGCAATCTCTATCGCACTCCACACTGCCCTTTCCCACCTGGACAAGAGGAACACCTACGTGAGAATGCTATTCATTGACTACAGCTCAGCATTCAACACCATAGTGCCCTCTAAGCTCATCACTAAGCTAAGGATCCTGGGACTAAACACCTCCCTCTGCAACTGGATCCTGGACTTCCTGACGGGCCGCCCCCAGGTGGTAAGGGTAGGTAACAACACATCTGCCACACTGATCCTCAACACGGGGGCCCCTCAGGGGTGCGTGCTCAGTCCCCTCCTGTACTCTCTGTTCACCCATGACTGCATGGCCAGGCACGACTCCAACACCATCATTAAGTTTGCCGACGACACAACAGTGGTAGGCCTGATCACCGACAACGATGAGACAGCCTATAGGGAGGAGGTCAGAGATCTGGCCGTGTGGTGCCAGGACAACAACCTCTCCCTCAACGTGACCAAGACAAAGGAGATGATTGTGGACTACAGGAAAAAAAAGAGGACTGAGCACGCCCCCATTCTCATCAACGGGGCTGTAGTGGAACAGGTTGAGAGCTTCAAGTTCCTTGGTGTCCACATCACCAACGAACTATCATGGTCCAAACACACCAAGACAGTCGTGAAGAGGGCACGACAAAGCCTATTCCCCCTCAGGAGACTAAAAAGATTTGGCATGGGTCCTCAGATCCTCAAAAAATTCTACAGCTGCACCATCGAGAGCATCCTGACTGGTTGCATCACCGCCTGGTATGGCAACTGCTTGGCCTCTGACCGCAAGGCACTACAGAGGGTAGTGTGTACGGCCCAGTACATCACTGGGGCAAAGCTCCCTGCCATCCAGGACCTCTATACCAGGCGGTGTCAGAGGAAGGCCCTCAAAATTGTCAAAGACTCCAGCCACCCTAGTCATAGACTGTTCTCTCTGCTACCGCACGGCAAGCGGTACCGGAGTGCCAAGTCTAGGTCCAAAAGACTTCTCAACAGCTTCTACCCCCAAGCCATAAGACTCCTGAACAGCTAATCATGGCTACCCGGACTATTTGCACTGCCCCCCCACCCCATCCTTTTTACGCTGCTGCTACTCTGTTAAGTATTTATGCATAGTCACTTTAACTCTACCCACATGTACATATTACCTCAACTACCTCAACTAGCCGGTGCCCCCGCACATTGACTATGCAACGGTACCCCCCTGTATATATAGCCTCCCTACTGTCACTTTATTTTACTGTATATATAGCCTCCCTACTGTCACTTTATTTTACTTCTGCTCTTTTTTTTCTCAACACTTTTTTTGTTGTTGTTTTATTCTTACTTTTTTGTTTAAAATAAATGCACTGTTGGTTAAGGGCTGTAAGTAAGCATTTCACTGTAATGTCTGCACCTGTTGTATTCGGCGCATGTGACCAATAAAATTTGATTTGATTTGATTTGATCCTATTAATAATAATAATAATAATATGCCATTTAGCAGATGCTTTTATCCAAAGCGACTTACAGTCATGCGTGCATACATTTTTACGTTTGGGTGGTCCCGGGGATCAAACATTGCTCTACCAATTGAGCTACAGAGGACCATTAAGGTTAGAATATTGCAAGAGAACAATCTAATTATTAATGTTGTAGAAAATTGTCTTTGTCCTCAGTCAAACACAAAGTACTTTCAGAGTCTTTTGTAGAATTCAGATAGACTTTATTACAATCAATATAGCCGAGGTGGTCTGCAGAGCATCTAGCTTTCCACCTCTCAGCTCTCAGTTTATACAGTCAATTTACATACATTTTAGCTTAATCCCTCCCTCTTTGGTTCCTCCACCACTGTCTCCAGTTTTCACCTCTTGACCGCTCCGCCCACTTCCTTAATGGCGGTATCTGACTTCCCTCCCTTCTAGTTCCGTGTCTGGAAACAATAGTGGTGGGACCAAGCCCTGTCATGCAAAAATAACAGAGCCATTTCCTGGCTCCGTTCTGACCCCCTAATTGATTCCCAAACCTATCAATCGATACTTAAAACATGGCAGGTCCATAATCAATTTTCTCAAACATACAGTGGGGAAAAAAAGTATTTAGTCAGCCACCAATTGTGAAAGTTCTCCCACTTAAAAAGATAAGAGAGGCCTGTAATTTTCCTGATAGTTACACGTCAACTATGACAGACAAATTGAGATAATAAAATCCAGAAAATCACATTGTAGGATTTTTTATGAATTTATTTGCAAATTATGGTGGAAAATAAGTATTTGGTCAGCTGCAAACAAGCAAGATTTCTGGCTCTCACAGATCTGTAACTTCTTCTTGAAGAGGCTCCTCTGTCCTCCACTCGTTACCTGTATTAATAACACCTGTTTGAACTTGTTATCAGTATAAAAGACACCTGTCCACAACCTCAAACAGTCACACTCCAAACTCCACTATGGCCAAGACCAAAGAGCTGTCAAAGGACACCAGAAACAAAATTGTAGACCTGCACCAGGCTGGGAAGACTGAATCTGCAATAGGTAAGCAGCTTGGTTTGAAGAAATCAACTGTGGGAGCAATTATTAGGAAATGGAAGACATACAAGACCACTGATAATCTCCCTCGATCTGGGGCTCCATGCAAGATCTCACCCCGTGGGGTCAAAATGATCACAAGAACGGTGAGCAAAAATCCCAGAACCACACGGGGGGACCTAGTGAATGACCTGCAGAGAGCTGGGACCAAAGTAACAAAGCCTACCATCAGTAACACACTACTAGGGACTCAAATCCTGCAGTGCCAGACGTGTCCCCCTGCTTAAGCCAGTACATGTCCAGGCCCGTCTGAAGTTTGCTAGAGTGCATTTGGATGATCCAGAAGAGGATTGGGAGAATTTCATATGGTCAGATGAAACCAAAATATAACTTTTTGGTAAAAACTCAACTCGTCGTGTTTGGAGGACAAAGAATGCTGAGTTGCATCCAAAGAACACCATACCTACTGTGAAGCATGGGGGTGGAAACATCATGCTTTGGGGCTGTTTTTCTGCAAAGGGACTAGGACGACTGATCCGTGTAAAGGAAAGAATGAATGGGGCCATGTATCGTGAGATTTTGAGTGAAAACCTCCTTCCATCAGCAAGGGCATTGAAGATGAAACGTGGCTGGGTCTTTCAGCATGACAATGATCGCAAACACACCGCCCGGGCAACGAAGGAGTGGCTTCGTAAGAAGCATTTCAAGGTCCTGGAGTGGCCTAGCCAGTCTCCAGATCTCAACCCCATAGAAAATCTTTGGAGGGAGTTGAAAGTCTGTGTTGCCCAGCGACAGCCCCAAAACATCACTGCTCTAGAGGAGATCTGCATGGAGGAATGGGCCAAAATACCAGCAACAGTGTGTGAAAACCTTGTGAAGACTTACAGAAAACGTTTGACCTGTGTCATTGCCAACAAGGGGTATATAACAAAGTATTGAGAAACTTTTGTTTTTGACCAAATACTTATTTTCCACCATAATTTGCAAATAAATTCATTAAAAATCCTACAATGTGATTTTCTGGATTTTTTTTTCTCATTTTGTCTGTCATAGTTGACGTGTACCTATCAAAAGAAACCAGACAAGACCTCAGAAAAAAATGGTAGACCTCCACAAGTCTGGTTCATCCTTGGGAGCAATTTCCAAACGCCTGAAGGTACCACGTTCATCTGTACAAACAATAGTACGCAAGTATATATGTTTACGATATAAAGCACTAAGGTTATACTTTCAAACATTACCAATTCCAAAGGTAACAACATAAATGTTTCTACTCAAAATAAAATATAAGTGTCAGTATCCAAACACATAAAAAATACACAACAATAATGCAGCTCTGTTTCAACCATAATATCTATTTAAGACAGTTATCTTGCAATTGAATAAGCAATACATGAACTAGTGGATTATTTATAATATTATTTATCATAATATAATTTATTAATGTTTACAAGGTCTAGTAATGCTTGCTCTCCATTTCGGACACTTCCCTAACAACAGACTTCTGAATCTAAGCAGAACCTGTTTACTTCCCTAACAACCGACTTCTGAATCTAAGCAGAACCTGTTTACTTCCCTAACAACCGACTTCTGAATCTAAGCAGAACCTGTTTACTTCCCTAACAACCGACTTCTGAATCTAAGCAGAACCTGTTCACTTCCCTAACAACCGACTTCTGAATCTAAGCAGAACCTTGTTCACTTCCCTAACAACCGACTTCTGAATCTAAGCAGAACCTGTTCACTTCCCTAACAATAGACTTCTGACCTCATTCTAGAGTCATTATCACCACAAAAGTAATATGGAACAGGATATATAAGTCTGGGAGGATGAATATCTCCAAGTCCAGGTTTCTCCAGCTGTTGCTGGTCCTTGTAGTCATGACAAGCCCCTCCTCCTCCTCCTGCCACCACCCTATAAAATACATTCTGGGTTTCCGTAAGGGCAGTCAAGTGGTCCTCCTTTGACGTTGCTTCCCATTAGAATTCGTATAGTGTCCTGGTTTCCCTGGTAACTGGGATCACCTCTGTCAAGTTCATGTCTCATTCGGGTTTCGGTCCTTATGGTCGTTCTCCTCACAGTCATTTGTTTCACCGTGGTTCTGATCAACTGGGTTTTCAGCAATGGCAACAAACAGCAAAAAGACTATTCCCGTTACTACCAGTGCTATGCTTATTATCATTGCCATTTTTAGTGAACATTGCTCCCCGTTTTCCAAATGTCAAGAACCAGCCAATCCCAGGCACACGTGTCCTGCCCAGCTTTATTCTTGACTTCCTGTCTCAATCCTTTAAGCTTGATCATTGCTTCAGAGAATATTCCTCATGGGGCAGTATTATCTTGACTCCCTGTCTCAATCCTTTGAGCTTGATCATTGCCTCAGAGAATATTCCTCCTGGGGCAGTATTATCTTGACTTCCTGTCTCAATCCTTTAAGCTTGATCATTGCTTCAGAGAATATTCCTCCTGGGGGCAGTATTATCTTGACTTCCTGTCTCAATCCTTTGAGCTTGATCATTGCCTCAGAGAATATTCCATCTAGGGGAGGTATTATCTTGACTTCCTGTCTCAATCCTTTAAGCTTGATCATTGCCTCAGAGAATATTCCTCCTGGGGGAAGTATTATTAGGACTAAAAGTGCAGCCCTCGCTTCCGAACATAACACAGACTCCGCCTTTTTCTGCTAAGAGCCAATCCAGAGCCTGTCTATTCTGCCAGGTCATCCTACTTGTTGCCTGTACTTGTTCTCCCAGCGTTGACAATGCTGATGTAACCGGTGTGAAATGGCTAGCTAGTTAGCGGTGCGCATTAGTAGCGTTTCAATCGGTGACGTCACTCTGCAAGGGCCGCGGCCTTTTGTGGAGCGACGGGTAACGGTGTTTCGAGGGTGACTGTTGTCGATGTTTGCAGAGGATCCCTGGTTCAAGCCCAGGTAGGGGCGAGGAGAGGGACGGAAGCAACACTGGAAATGGAACAATTAAATACATTACAATCAACAGAGGTTCATAAATTATACTGACTCAGTGTCAGGATTTGAATCAATATTTATTTGGATAACTCTTAATAAAAAGTCAGTATAATTTATGAACCTCTGTTGATTGTAATGTATTTAATTGTTCCAATTCACATTTTTATTAAGAGTTATGACTGTGAGACCCATGAGGCGTCACTACAGACCCGGGTTTGATCCCAGGCGGTGTCACAGCCTGCCGTGATTGTAAGACCCATGAGGCGGCGCAATAAAAATGGGCCTCAAAATTGGCGTCAGGATCTCGTCACGGTATCTTTGGCATTTCAATTGCCATCGGTAAAATGCAATTGTGTCCGTAGCTTATGCCTGCCCATACCATAACCCCACCATGGGGCATTCTGTTGACATCAGCAAACCGCTCACCCACACGACGCCATACACGTGCTCTGCAGTTGTGAGGCCGGTTGGACGTACGGCCAAATTCTCTAAAACAACGTTGGAGGCGGCTTATGGTAGAGAAATTAACATTCAATTCTCTGGCAACAACTCTGGTGGACATTCCTGCAGTCAGCACGCCAATTACATGCTTCTTCAAAACTCTAGTCATCTGTGGCATTGCATTGTGTGATAAAACTGCATATTTTAAAGTGGCCTTTTATTGTGCCTAGCACAAAGTGCACCTGTGTAATGATCATGCTGTTTAATCAGCTTCTTGATATGCCACAGCTGTGAAGTGGATGGATTATTATGGCAAAGGAGGAGAAATGCTCACTAACAGGGATGTGAACAACATTTGAGAGAAATAAGCTTTGTGTGAGTATGGAAAACATTTCTGGGATCTTTTATTTCAGCTCATGAAACATGGGACCAACACTTTAAGTTGTTGCGTTCATATTTTTGTTCAGTATAGTTTATTTATATAGCACATTTCAGACATTAAATGCAACGCAATTCACAGGAAAAAATGAATAAAAACTATGAAAATAAAAACGGAAATATTTACTAGACAACAAACAGAGGATAAAAAACGAAAGAATATCAATAAAAGCTGAAAAACTAAAGAGCATCAAAGGAAATAACATTGGTTAAAACAATAAGAATATGATGTAATATCCAGCCCAAAATATAAGCTGGTTTTACTACACTGTTTATAAACAATATAATTGTGCAACAACAACAAAAAAATCTGTTAATCACATAAATTATTATGATTACTAAATGTTACATGAAATGGAAATATTATGAAATATCAAAACAGAATGTACACCCCTTTGTCAATATGTATTGGCAATAATTCATTTCCAATAGGGAGGCATGGAATAATTAAAAATGTATATTTTGTCAGGCTGGATGTTTGAAATATGAGTAGGTGATTTGAGTCATGCTTCTTCAGCAGTGGAATAAAGACAATTAGCACTTGAATGTTGTAAAGAAATACTGGAGTGATGTAAGATTGTTAATAAAACAGTTCATAGACGCATGTGTTATCCTGCGTCCATGTTTATAGGCTGCAAGTACGTTGAAATGAAGTTGTTTTCAAGTCGTTGAAACAACGACCTAAAAAATACATATTTTTAACTTTAACTTTCAACCAAAACCAAACGTAGATTGGACCTCGAGTATAGTCTTCTTTTCAACGTCTTTTCAACTATATTTTGCAAGGTGGGATACTGCTCAATGTCAAAACACAGTTTTAACGTGTCCAAATCAATAACCAATATGCAGAAATAGTTTGTGATAAATGGAAAACCTAAACATAACATATACTATCGACACAAACATGTTCCACAATAGTAATCATAATACTTGTATTTTTTTTAACGAGCACCTTATTAACTGCACAAGCACCAAAAACACAGTTGTTTTGACAAGTGGCAATAAATCACTAATATCGATTAGGGGGGGAAAATCAGGTTGTACGTGCTGTTGAAACTAACACAACAAAAAAATACACATGGAAATGGGAGATATCTTTTACTTCACTGGTTAGAGGACAACCTGCAGAAGACAGTCAGCTACATTTTGGAGGGATGCATTTAAATTTAGCGGTCCCCAAAACGAAGAGAAACGCAACACTTATTTGTCATCACTCATATCAATATCATGTTGAAATCAATTGCGCGCGAGGGGGGAGATGAGGTTGCACGTCCTGTTAAAACTAACAGCTCAAAAACCACACGGAATCTGGGAATAATGTGTACATCACTGGTCAGAGGACAATTTGTAGAAAACAGCAAGCTACATTTAGAAGTGTTGCATTTTGATTCAAGTGGGTGGCCAACGTGGTAAGTGTAACACAACTCATTTCAGAGCCTGGATTTTCCCCCTGATGAGGCTAATATCCATATCACGCTGAAATCAATAGAACAGGGGGAAAACGGTTGGGGCGGCGCACAATTGGCCCAGCGTCGTCCAGGGTAGGGGAGGGAATGACCAGCAGGGATGTAGCTCAGTTGGTAGAGCATGGCGTTTTCAATGCCAGGGTTGTGGGTTCGATTCCCACGGGGGGCCAGTATGAAAAATTAAAAAATTATGTATGCACTCACTAACTGTAAGTCGCTCTGGATAAGAGCGTCTGCTAAATGACAAAAAATGTAAAATGTAAATGGTTCTACATTGTGAAATTCATTAAAATACTCATACAACAATGTTAAAACATTGTGACATTATTTAATTGATATCATGAAACAACTCCTTCATGTATGTACTTTCTGATGTTTAATCAGAGTTCTTTTACGAGCGTATCTCTTGCCACATTGATCACAGCTATAAGGTTTCTCTCCTGTGTGTGTTCTCTGGTGTATAGTCAGCTGGCTAGATGTAGTATAACTCTTCCCACATTGATCGCAGCTATAAGGTTTCTCTCCAGTGTGCGGTCTCAAATGTACCCTCAGGTGGCTTGAGCGAGTAAAACTCTTCCCACATTGATCACAGCTATAAGGTTTCTCTCTAGTGTGTGTTCTCTGGTGTATAGTCAGCTGGCTAGATGTAGTAAAACTCTTCCCACATTGATCACAGCTATAAGGTTTCTCTCCAGTGTGCGTTCTCAAATGTACCCTCAGGTTGCTTGAGCGAGTAAAACTCTTCCCACATTGATTACAGCTATACGGTTTCTCTCCTGTATGGATTCTCATATGTCTTTTAAGGTCTGTATAAGAGTTGAATATATTCCCACAGTCAAAGCAGCAGTGAGATTTCTTCCCTGTGGGTTTCCGCTGCTGTTTCTCGAGGTGTTCTGATCTGGAGGGACTCTTCTCTGCCTCCTCAGCTTCATGATGTTGTTGAGGCTCCCCAGAGGATCCACGATAGTCACGTCTCTCTTCTGTGTGAACGACAAAGTCAGACAGATGGTTAAAAGGCCCACAACAGCAGAAATACTGTTTATTTGAGGTAAAAGGTGATGCCCAGAGCGTACCCATGAAGCTGTACAACAATTGACATCTGTTAAATTATTTGACAATTGTCTTAAGACAGTCAAGTGAGCAATAATAGTAATATCTTGTCTTGTTTTCACATTAGTAGTAACATCGATGATTGTAGGCTAGAAATATTAATACGCACAAAACATATGAACAAAATCATCCACTGTGAAAGTTGATACTTGCAGGCCCTTCATATGTAGGCTATGAGCAGCACTTCGTTAAATTGATCAAATCAGTTATTGTTTTCTTGATCAAACCGTGAGCAACACCTGTCAAACTCATTTCTCTCAAAACACAGGGATGTCGATTCCCACGGGACTAGTATTTCCAGAGGACCTTGGAGTTTGCCAAAAAACAGTAGGTTATTCTGGCTTGAATTGTTACTCTCCTGCCATGTAAAAATGACTGACATGGCAGATTCAGACGGGACTAAAATTGCAGATGTGGTGTTTTTGTGCTTGTGCATATAATTACATTCAGAACCGCGGACAGCGACAGTATCCAAAGCGGGAGAAAGTACATTTGTTATAAAATAATATTAGATTTATTAGTGTTGCATCATTTTTTTGTACATAATATAACCATATACAATTTATGTATCACATGTCTTAGAGCGATGGACTGTGCCATCTCCGTGGCCTCCACAAAGTCTTGTGCACCAGCTGTTCCGGACGACTGTATGATCACTCTCTCCTTAGCCGATGTGAGTAAGACCTTTAACCCCTGTAAATCTAAGCCGTTGGGGGAGGGGGGCTAAACGGACATATGGAATTGTTTTAAGATGGTCGTACTATGGATTACTTAAATTACTTAGATTGAAGCAAATTTGCGTCAATTGACTCCAAGGGGTTAAACAGGTTAATCTTCACAGACAGATTACCAGGATGCGTACTCAGAGCATGCACTGACCAGCTGGCAAGAGTCTTCACTGACATTTTAAAACGTCTCCCTGACCGTGTCTGTAATACCTACATGTTTCAAGCAGAGGCATTAATATGGAGTTGGTCCCCCCTTTGCTGCTATAACAGCCTCCACTCTTCTAGGAAGGCTTTCCACTAGATGTTGGAACATTGCTGCGGGGACTTGCTTCCATTCAGCCACAAGAGCTTTAGTGAGGTCGGGCACTGACGTTGGGCGATTAGGCCTGGCTCGCAGTCGGCCTTCCAATTCATCCCAAAGGTGTTCGATGGGGTTGAGGTCAGGGCTCTGTGCAGGCAAGTAAAGTTCTTCCACACCGATCTCGAAAAACCATTTCTGTTTGGACTTCGCTTTACGCACAGGGGCATTGTCATGCTGAAACAGGAAAGGGCCTTCCCCAAACTGTTGCCACAAAGTTGGAAGCACAGAATCATCTAGAATGTCACTGTATGCTGTAGCGTTAACATTTCCCTTCACTGGAACTAAGGGGACCGAACCATGAATAACAGCCCCAGGCCATTATTCCTCCTCCACCAAACATTACAGTTGGCACTATGCATTGGGGCAAGTAGTGTTCTCCGGGCGTCCGCTAAACCCAGATTCGTCCGTCGGATTGATCACTCCAGAGAACGCCTTTCTACCGCTCCAGAGTCCAATGGCAGCGAGCTTTACACCACTCCAGCCGACACTTGGCATTGCGCATGGTGATCTGGGGCTTGTGTGCGGCTGCTCTGCCATGGAAACCCATTTCATGAAGCTCCCGACTAACAGTTATTCTGCTGACGTTGCTTCCAGAGGCAGTTTGGAACGCGCTTCAGCACTCGGCGGGCCTGTTCTGTGAGCTTGTGTGGCCTACCACTTCGCAGTTCAGCCGTTGTTGCTCCTAGACGTTTTCACTTCACAATAACAGCACTTACAGTTGACCGGGGCAGCTCTGGCAGGGCAGAAATTTGACGAACTGACTTGTTGGAAAGGTGGCATCCTATGACGGTGCTACGTTTAAAGTCACTGAGTGCTTCAGTAAGGCCATTCTACTGCCAACGTTTGTCTATGGAAATTGCATGGCTGTGTGCTCGATTTTATACACCTGTCAGCAACGGTTGTGGCTGAAACAGCTGAATCGACTAATTTGAAGGGGTGTCCACATACTTTTGTATATATAGTGTATTTGCGACTGCTCGACTAAAAAAATCTGTCTAAAAAAATCTCTGTCGACAAAACAGCCTACCGACCAAACAATCAACCAGTCGACTAGGGTCAGCCCTAATAAAAATGAAAATACATTTGCAGAATATTATAAAATGACTTATCAACAGCTCCAACAATTTGACCCCCACAGGAAAGCCTCACTGGCAGATATAGAAAGACCCATAAACTGGATAGTCATTGATTCCTGAAAAATATAACTTATAAATGCCTCAAATGTTTCAACTGTCTTACGCCATCAGAAACCAAAACATAAGCTCATATAACGCCACTGTTTGTAAACAAACACTGTATATCTTCAAAACCAGGTTAAAACTGTGATTTTTACCTTATGGATGGCCAGTCCTTGTATTCATAGTGTAGTGAATTCCAGGGGTAGCCCTGAGCTGGACTCAAACCTGGGTCCAGAGACTGTCAAGCCAACACCTTATAACTGTTATACCAAGATGTCTGAACTTATTGATGAGGTCGCTAGGTTTTGGGTTAAGGTTGCTACAATAGCTTTCTCTATGAATTTGAGAGTGGTTACATTTCTCCAGCCCCCATCCCTCAGCTGTTTACCAAACCAAGTCTCTCTTGGCAGCCATTTTGTTGCTGTTTAAATCCTAGGTTGTCCTTTTAAAAAAGCCACATCAATCAATCAACCAATCTTCAGTTCAAACAATAACAAAGCTGTCATTCCACCACTGTTTTGGTAATAAGATGATGATGGGGCTGGAGAAATGTAACTACTCTCAAATTCATAGACAGACCTATGGATGCAAGGACTGACCATCCATGACATCAACATTATAGTTTTAACCATGTTGAGGCTATACAGTGTTGGTTCACATTTACATTGTTTCTAAACATTGGAGTAAAAAAATCTTACTTTAGGTCCTGATGGGGTAAGACAGTTGAACTAAGCTCATGAGGCATGTGTTATATTCTTCCAGAATCAATGGCTATATATAAATAATTTAAAAGTCCAAATATGGATGTAGCAACTGCAGATTTCACCTTTAACACCACACATCAGTTCAACAACAGTTTTTAAGACAGTACTTACTAGTGTTAATCAGGGCCCGGTTTCCCAAAAGCATCTTACTGCTAAGTTCATCATTAGAACCATTGGATGCCTTAAGATGCCTTTGGGAAACCGGAACCAGATATCCAGTTTCCTCCTCCTTTTTCGATGTGACAGTCATCTCCTCCTCCTCCTCTTTCACTCCAAACACGGGAGCCTCCTCCTCTTTCACTGTAACATCCTCCTCCTCTTTCACTCTGAACGCGTCTTCCTCGTCTTTCACTGTAACATCCTCCTCCTCTTTCACTCTGAACGCGTCTTCCTCTTCTTTCACTGTAACGTCTTTCTCTTCTTCTTTCACGGTAACAGCTTCACCCTCTACTTGTTTTTGTATTGTAACATCCTCCTCTTCCTCCTCCTCTTTCACTAGAGCTTCTTTCTCCGTCCAGCAGACCGCCTCTTCTTTAGCAGGAGGAGAGTAGCTTAGTGAGCTCATGGTCGGGGATGTTAGCTAGCTAGGCTAGTGCTAACTTAACCAGCCAGCTAGCTGACCAATAACAACAACACCGTAAATATGAAATTAAATGGGATAACTAACTAGACGACAGAAGTGGGTTTAAAACACAGTATCTAATATACACGAAAGCGTCTAAAGAGCTTTATTGGTTGGGCTATTTTGTCTAGCAAGCTACCGAGGTGTCTGACTAACTGTTGCTGCTGTTGAAAGAAGCGTCCCGTCCACTAGATTATACGTCACACTAGCAGCATAGCCTTAAAGTCCCACATCGCCATCTGCTGACTGGAGTGGGTAACGAAGTTGAGTAAAATGTAGATTTAATTTTCAGACAAAAAGTTAAAGGGTAGGAAGCCAATGTAACAACACAGTGTGGTTAAATACTTAGTAACTTAGTTGTAGTCACGATCTGGTTACCTATTAAGTACAAACAGTTATGTTTTAGCATTATTACATATTTATTCACTTATTTCCGGATATCTTCTAAACTACCCACAATGCATTATTTCTCAACGTCATATTGATGTACTCTTTTTTTATTTATTGTTTAAAATATTTTTTATTGAACGGTAACATGCATATTGGTCTACTCTGTGCTACCGAGTTTGAACGCTATCTCTGCAGCTAGCTCAAGCTGGCTAACGTTAGCCACACCTGGACTTGTGTGGCTAAAGACTTGAACTAACCCAAGATAGACCAGAGCCTGTCGTTTCCAATAGGAGCAAATTAATCATAGTGGGCAGAACAAGCAAGGAGGTGGGCAGAGCCAAGCAGGAGCAAAAGAGCTCCTATTGGCGCGTTCTAGCATTTATTTGCATATTTCCGTTAGGGAACGCCTACTATGCAATAACTCAATTCGCCCTTGCACTCCTTCTAAACAACACAATTATTAGAAACTTTGTCAAAGGCTAAAGTCTGCCAAACGTAGTCCACTCTGTTTGACACAGATTCTAGTTTTGAAAATAGAAACTGTATTGAGATCAACCGTTTATCATGAGAAAAATTGCGGAATATCGGCCAAAATCCATCTCGCTCCATCTTCTCCCACTGCCGGCCACTGGGCTTCCTCTCATCACCATATTTGGTAGTAAGTTGAACCGCCAACCGGATGCTTCACATTATGTTTCACATTTATACATCAGGTGAAATATCTGGCTCATTGTTCTATCTGTGGTGTGGTTGTGTTATCAGGTGGTGGGCAGAAGCTTGTTGGGTTTTATTTTTCTCATAATTGGATTTGTATGTGATGAATAGCTTAGAAGGAATGCATTAATGATTAAGCATGAAGGGTTTGTACTGTACAAGCTGTGATTAATGTGAGGAGCTGTTTTAGGGAGTAGGGGGAGATAAGAACTTGTGTCTCAAAATACTAGACCTCACTGCCTCTTTGTGATCTGTGAACCGTCCTTGAAACGTAGGTACATAGAGTACAGTGGAACGGTGTCTTTTCGGTGCTGACTCTGCAGGTTATTATCATAGCAACTTTGCCTGGCAACAAATGGAGTGCCAAGGAGTTGAGACCAACCCCCGCGCCAACGGATTGGCTGAAATGGAGTCTGGACCACACTCAGTCCTTTGCTCTGGTTGGCCAACAGAAGAGGTGGAGGCTTTCTGTCAGAGTATTTGAGAAAGAATCTGTAAACAATAATTCTAGTTCTCTGTCGGCCCTGCGTGGTTTGTCAGTGAGCCCGTATACGAACTTTCATACTTATCATACATACATTTTGCATATAATAAATTTAGCTTGGATTGAATATCTCTTGATTTTTCTTATTCCAATACCAGATTTGAATTACGCAATTTACAACAATTGGTGACCTCCGACTGTGATCTGGTAGCGGAACTTCACTTCGCTGGAATTCACCCAGCCTATTGGACATCACTGTCATCGAACCGTGTTTCACAAATTGCCCGGGCTTCTATAAAGGTAAGCAAAACACCTATTGTAATATAACTGAAGTTTTGCACATTGGCTTTATCCAAATTAATTTTGTGAAGCACCTGTTTGATGTAAGTGAACCCTATTCTACTATAAATAACAATTACAGTATACTATTTCGATTTCATAATATACTATGCAAATGTTTGATAATTGTGATGGTTAAACCCATGGGAGTGTAACGCTATGACTGAGGCTCATAGGAGGCACTTTAAAGTAGATTAGACAGTGCGACGCTATGACTAAGGCTCATAGGAGGTACTTTAAAATAGTTTAGACAGTGCGACGCTATGACTAAGGCTCATAGGAGGTACTTTAAAATAGATTAGACAGTGCGACGCTATGACTAAGGCTCATAGGAGGTACTTTAAAATAGTTTAGACAGTGCGACGCTATGACTGAGGCTCATAGGAGGTACTTTAAAATAGATTAGACAGTGCGAGCTATGACTGAGGCTCATAGGAGGTACTTTAAAATAGTTTAGACAGTGCGAGCTATGACTGAGGCTCATAGGAGGTACTTTAAAAGTAAGACAGTGCGAGTGTTGTCGTATGCATGAGAGTGTGAATGACAAACCTGTATACTTTGTTAGAAAACTAATTGGAAGTTAAAACGTCTGTGGCTGTCCAAACTGTGTAATTTGGGGATAACTGTTGGGTTCGTGATTGTTTAAACCATATAACCCATCAATAACAATTGGGAACATAAAGCTAAAGTGATTAATTGTGTGACTGAACTGGTTTTGAATAGTTGTGTTGAAACAATTTGGTTTATTATTTGATTCAGTGTTTGATGTTTGACATAGCATAATACTGGTTCTAGGTGTTTGGGTTGAAGCTTTTTGGTTTATTATTTGATTTAACGTTTGATGTTTGACCCTGCAAAATACTGGTTAAACAATTAGACTGAAATAATTCGGTTTATCGTTGAAATATAAATATGCACCAACTTTAACTAATTAGGTGGGAATGATTTGTTTTAAATAAATAGACTAAAATACTTTAAATAACGGCAGAATATTTGGAACACTAAAACGAAAAACAGCTCTTCAAAAAGCCTGCTCTCCTCAAAAGCTGAAGAGAGAGTTGCGAGGGGAGGGGCTGGAGAGAGCGAAACTGTGGCTTTTGGAGCGAGGAAAGACTGGAGTTGGCTGGGAACACCACGGGGTGATTATTTGAGAGGTGCCTGTGGGTTTCTGACGAGGGATGAGATGGGTGAGAAAGTAGAGAATATTTACATTTGCATTTTTGGTGATTTGGCAGACACTCTTGTCCAGAGCGACTTGCAGGAGCGATTGGGGTTGAGTGCCTTGCTCGAGGGCACATCGGCAGATTTTTCGCCTGGTCGGCTCGGGGATTGTAACCGGCGACCTCTCGGTTGTTGGCGCGGCGCTACTGATCACTAAGCTGCCTGCCGCACCATATGGGTTTAAGGTTGTGGCGTTGTTTGATCATGTGATAAGGTTTAATTTGTAATCGGACCATAACTAAAGTGGTTGTAGAAGTAATGTATAGGTAGGGGAGAGCCAATAGGGGGCTCCATTGAACTATTATGGTTTATTTGGCATTTCAATGGCATAAGGTGAAATCTGTATGCATGAGGGGAATTCGATTATGTATTATTATAGTATTATGGACAGTCCGTAATAAATAAACTGAACCAAACAAGACGTTACTACAGCAATAGAGAATAGTTAATGTTGTTACGTTAGTTCTTAAACCCGATGATAGAGGAAAATGCAGAACGCTGTTAGAGTGTGTTTTATTTAGGCTACTAGGGTGTTTGAGACGGAAGGGCTGGCTAGACGGGGGTGATGACGTGGCTGGATGTGCGACGTGAAAGTATTTACTTTGAGAGAATCGCAGATGGTGTGAAGTGACTGGCGTTGTCCCTGGTTCGAACACAGGTAGGGACAGTAGACAAAGCTTTCGCAATGGGGCTATATACCTGAAAGGTTGAATTAGATAGCTTAAATAGAAGTATTCTAGAAAAGTCTATGTAAATATGTTATAAGGTTACCATGCGCTCTCCCCGAAGGAGCAAGGGGAGGGTGAGAGACAGTACAGTTCAGATGGTAGGAACATAATTAAATGTATGCTAATCAACGATAGCAAGTATTTGTTTTATTAATTAGGGCATAATCAGAGAGAACAGTTAAATAAATTGAATAGCGAACTGAAATGGTTTAGCTGGGAAATATTTTTTTTTGGTACATTTTAGAACGATAATGTATTTTGGTTAAGTGGATGCAAGTGACATTGGCTGTTGTGATGGGGGAATAGCGCCAGCCTGTGGTGGGTTATGGATTTGTTACATAAACTTATATTTTAAACTAAAAGTGATGGAATAGGCTACAATTATAACATTATCAGAAAAAAGACACAATTTAATGTGAAATAGTTATTACAATTATTATTGATAGTTATTACAGTTATTATCATTGATCCAGTAATGATATAAGGATAGTAGAGGAAGGCAGGGGATTTAATCTCATTTAGGGAAGTTATATTAGGAAGAAAATACCATTAGCTGAGGGAACATTTGATGTAACCGTGATTGTATTGGCTAAAAACTCAAATATGACATTTACAGGGGGGACAGGAACAATAGAAGGGGAGAAAGATTTTCCTAGGGGGTTGAACAGATAATTGATAATGGATCATTTGAGATGAGATCACATGTAGCAGAGTTAGGGTAATCAATTAAATAATCATTGTATACTCGAGGAATTTTGAGTGGTTTTATAGATTAGTAATGAGGAATTAGATTGATACAAACAATTATTGATGGGTTAAGACTGGGGATAACCAGGAGAAAGAGATTAGCTCATCTCGTTGGAATGTTGCCAAGGGCTAGGGGAGCAGTAGTGAAGTTAGGCAGTATTTAGGTCATAAAAGTGAACTACCAAATTAAGGCCTGGCTATTTGTGGTTGTTTTTCAAATTGGGTTTTCAAATAAAAAACAACACACCTAGTATGATGTTTATAAAGCCTTGTTGTTTCAATTTTGGGGGGTTTTCAGCAGGTCAAGGGTGATAGGTCTTAGAGGAGCACACAGTGAATTTTATGGAGTTTTTTTTAGCTTTTGGCTGAGTTTGGGGTATATATGATTTCTTATGAGAATGAATGTCATGAGGATTTAATGAACACTTGGGATAGCTAACATTTATGAAATATTTAGAATAATGGTAATGTTTAGTATACTATGGGATTAAACAGTTCGTTAAATGATTTCAATGGCCTCTGAACTCTGTTTTAACATTCTGGTGTTATTTTAATCATCCACACTAGTAAATTCTAAAGGCATGAGAGGAGGACTTTAAGATAGTTTATTTTACTAAGTTGAGGGTAATTTATAGTACTGTGAAAATTGTGAAGAAGATTATAATTTGGTAATAATATATTTGATTTGAACCATAAAATAACAGAAGAGAGAGTGGAGGAATGGCAATTGGATAATGAATTACCAATATTAACTAAAGTGATTGTTTAGATAGGTGGTAATATTGACACATGGCCAAATCATGTGTCAAAAAGGGGGATGGTTGGATTAAATATTAAATATATACGAAGGAGAGGACAGGGAACACGTGCAAATGACAATCCTAGAGGATGTTGGTCATGTGGGAAAGAGGGACACATAGCCAGAGATTGCAAAAACGATCCCTCACACAACAATAAGAACGCATGGCCCTCACACGACAATCAGAACTATGGTCCCAGGGACCTACAGATGTGGGACTAGTTAAAGGAGCAGCACCTGTAATAATAAGACCTAAAACAGAGCATCGCCCTAGGATAAAACAATACCCCCTAAAACCAGATGCAATGATTGGAATAGAGCCAGTGATTGAAGGTTTAGAGAAAGCAGGTGTGCTAATTGAATGTGCTGAGTCGCCGTGCAACACACCAATTTTTCCAGTAAAAAAGGCACCTCCATCAACAGGGTGGAGGATGGTTCAAGATCTGCAAGCTGTAAACAATGCTGTTATCCAAAGATCTCCATGTGTGGCAGACCCACACACGTTGCTAAATTCATTAAACCCAAAGGCTAAATATTTCACCGTAGTGGATATCAGTAATGCATTTTTCTCGGTACCAGTGCATAAAGATAGCCAACACTGGTTCACAAATGGTCTAACCCCTTATGAAGTGTTGTTTGGCAGACCTTATAGATTACCATGTTTTAAAAACTTATGGGAAACTGATGACGATAGCACACTAGCAGATTACATGAGAAAAATGCTGCAACAACAAAAGCAATTGACAGAATCAACTAATGATGGTACAACCTCTGTGTCCTTACAGAAAGACCAGTTAGTTGAACCAGGAGACTGGGTCCTGATAAAAGTATAAAGAAGAAGCATTGGCACTCACCCAAGTGGGAAGGACCCTACCAAGTGCTGTTAACCACAGGTACCGCAGTAAAGATTGCAGAACGTAGTACATGGATTCATTTGACCCACTGTAAAAGAATAATTGGACATGTCTAAAATAACTATTTCCATCATACTGTTCGTAGTCACCATTCTTATATGTTTCATAGTGATAACTCTATGGTATCTGCTGTAGCGTTGTAGCTCTTCAACGTACCACCAGAGAAAGTCCGGTTACAAAGGGAACTGTAATTTTAGTTTGCAGTTGTCTCAAACCCGGTGAAGATTGTCCACCACTCTGTTGTAGGTAAATAGGAGGAGTTCCAATCTACAGCAGAATGATCACTCAAGCGCATAAAAAGATGGTGGCAGTGGGTGGAATAGTTGGAATGATTATAGTGGTGTCATTACTGTTGTGGGAGAAGAATCATAGTGTGCAGAAGAGAAGGGTGGGCTATTATAACACCAAACCGTCGCAAATCCAGAAAAAGATTTTGAAAAACCCTTGTAATACTACAGATGGAGATCAGGACAAGACAGAAGAACTGTATTTTTGCTATCAGGATAACAGCACCCAAGCGGTGTTCATTTTCGATAATACCTTGAAAGTAGGAGGTTACGGTCTAGATAGTTGGGAAGATTATGACTGGTATTTGGACTGTAGTGGCATGAAACAATCAGGGCATTGGTGGGGAAACGTGTTCACCACTACAGGAAAATGGTCAGAGGGGTCGTTTGGGTTTTCTTCTAATTCTAAAAAATGGAAAAAACAGGTCTCTTTGACAAAAACAAACAGAAAGATAATGCTGAACATTAATACAACCCAAATACCTTTCGGACAGCCCGACAGTTTCAGTGAGCATCAGAACCCGCCGTGTCACGGACTAGCTTTATGTATTTGGAGGCCACACGCTCAAGATCCCTGTACCACGTTACTGCTGTGCCCAAATGTCACTATGACAAATACGACACTATCTCTAACACCGCCAGACATCACGCCAGGCCCAAAATCTAGCTCCCCCGTTAAACCTAAGATCTACATAAAACCTGAAACTGATGATTGGTTCAAAATAACCACAGGGGTATCACGCATTGACAACAACTGGCTCCTAATGGTAGAGCAAGCAGCTAAAGCATCAGGAGCAGACTGTGTAGTGTGCATGGGAGCCAGACCACTGCTGCAAGTGGTGCCCTCAGCGCTGGGTTTAGACTGTCTAGTAGATGTAATGAATAAAACTATTCCGTCAGAAAACTGCTCCAGTTGGGATAAAATGTATCCTTTGACTACTGCTGAAAAACAAAAGCCTCTATTTTCAAAGAAGGTAGCTGTAGGAAACTTTACATGCATAAATAGAACCGGTGCTGGGGTCAAACTAGGTAAATTAAACGACACCCAATGTTACTCAGTAGAAACAGTGAACATGGCGTTTAAACCTAAGGCTCGCAGTGACATCTGGTGGTGGTGTGGAGATGATAGATTATTTGACAGGTTACCATACAATACCACAGGATTTTGCGCCTCAGTGTCATTGATATTGCCAGTATCCATGACACCTCTAACCGTCACTGATTTGTTGACCACAGTAAACGTTGTTTACCCACACACCTGGAAGAGCAGGCCAAAGAGATCAGTAATGTCAGGTGATCCCACCTACATAGACAGCATTGGAATTCCAAGAGGAGTTCCTGATGAGTATAAATTAATAAACCAAGTAGCAGCAGGTTTTGAATCCTCATTATGTTGGTGGTGTACAATAAACAAGAATGTAGACAGAATCAACTACATCCACTATAACGTGCAGAGATTAGGGAATAAAACTGAAGAAGGGTTCTCCGCCATCCACGAACAATTGTCAGCTACATCCCTTATGGCTTTCCAAAACCGTATTGCTGTCGATATGCTTCTAGCAGAAAAAGGAGGAGTCTGCTCTATTTTTGGTGACCAATGTTGTACATTTATTCCCAATAATACTGCAGCTGATGGAAGTCTAACTAAGGCCTTGGAGGGGCTTAGATCTCTCAACAGCAAGATGAAAGACCACTCTGGGGTTGACACGTCAATGTGGGATGGGTTTGGAGACATGTTTGGCAAATATAAACAATTAGTGTTCTCTATTTTGACCTCAATTGCTGTGTTTACAGCTATCCTCACCTTATGTGGATGTTGTTGTATTCCCTGCATTAGAGCATTATGTACTAGAGTGATAACCACCGCTATACAACCTGTCAAAACTGAGATGTCAGAAATGTATGCACTCCTCACCCCGGACGGGGACCTTCAGACTAACAGTGATGATGATGATGATGATGATGATGAGAAGCTGGAGGCGAGTGATGAAACGTCATTACATTTCCCTGATCTATTCCCAGATCCGGGAGATTATGCAACTAACCTCTGAGTGTAACACTTTGAACTATGTGATGAATTTGTGGCTGAAAATCTGACAAGAAGAGGTCTACAAATGATGGTGAATATAGCAAATAAAGTGAATAAACAGGAGGGAAATGTTGGAGAAATTGTACATAAGTTATTCTACTCATTTACTATATTTCATTATGCCATTTCAGTACTGAATTGTTGTTTTCATAATGTGTGCTTGTGTGAGTATGATTACAGGACGAGTGAATGTGAGGAAGATTAGCAGTCAAGGTCGCGTCCAGCGAGGAGGAACCAGCTGCATGAGTTAGAAAAACAACTAATCTCAGAATGTGGGCACGCTCGGACAGTGTGCCAAGATAGAAGAAGTCACACTCAGATAATGGAATATGTGAACTGGTTTCAACTGGATCTGTTTATGCACCCTTCCCCATTAGCAGTTGAAACCTTCTGTAACTAGGGCGTTCCTAACTTAATAAAATGCAAGAGGAGCGGAGACTGATTCAGAGTGGTTTTGGAGGATTGTAACTGAGCAGTCTCCGAGCACTCTCCTTGCAAGTAAAATATACTAAATTCTCTGTGTCTTTTCTTGTGCAGGTTATTCTTATAAATGTTGGGGGTTTAAACCTAACATTACCCATGATCCACCTGTCGTTCCTTGTATTATCCTGAGGTCACAGTTACCCATGATCCACCTGTCATTCCTTTTATTATCCTGAGGTCACAGTTACCCATGATCCACCTGTCGTTCCTTTTATTATCCTGAGGTCACAGTTACCCATGATCCACCTGTCATTCCTTTTATTATCCTGAGGTCACAGTTACCCATAATCCACCTGTTGTTCCTTTTATTAGGTCACAGTTACCCATGATCCACCTGTCGTTCCTTTTACTATCCTGAGGTCACAGTTACCCATGATCCACCTGTCGTTCCTTTTACTATCCTGAGGTCACAGTTACCCATGATCCACCTGTCGTTCCTTTTATTATCCTGAGGTCACAGTTACCCATGATCCACCTGTTGTTCCTTTTATTATCCTGAGGTCACAGTTACCCATGATCCACCTGTCGTTCCTTTTACTATCCTGAGGTCACAGTTACCCATGATCCACCTGTCGTTCCTTTTACTATCCTGAGGTCACAGTTACCCATGATCCACCTGTCGTTCCTTTTATTATCCTGAGGTCACAGTTACCCATGATCCACCTGTCATTCCTTTTAATATCCTGAGGTCACAGTTACCCATGATCCACCTGTCGTTCCTTTTATTATCCTGAGGTCACAGTTACCCATGATCCACCTGTCGTTCCTTTTATTATCCTGAGGTCACAGTTACCCATGATCCACCTGTCGTTCCTTTTATTATCCTGAGGTCACAGTTACCCATGATCCACCTGTCGTTCCTTTTATTATACTGAGGTCACAGTTACCCATGATCCACCTGTCGTTCCTTTTACTATCCTGAGGTCACAGTTACCCATGATCCACCTGTCGTTCCTTTTATTATCCTGAGGTCACAGTTACCCATGATCCACCTGTCGTTCCTTTTATTATCCTGAGGTCACAGTTACCCATGATCCACCTGTCATTCCTTTTACTATCCTGAGGTCACAGTTACCCATGATCCACCTGTCGTTCCTTTTATTATCCTGAGGTCACAGTTACCCATGATCCACCTGTCGTTCCTTTTATTATCCTGAGGTCACAGTTACCCATGATCCACCTGTCGTTCCTTTTATTATCCTGAGGTCACAGTTACCCATGATCCACCCGTCGTTCCTTTTATTATCCTGAGGTCACAGTTACCCATGATCCACCCGTCGTTCCTTTTATTATACTGAGGTCACAGTTACCCATGATCCACCCGTCGTTCCTTTTATTATCCTGAGGTCACAGTTACCCATGATCCACCTGTCGTTCCTTTTATTATCCTGAGGTCACAGTTACCCATGATCCACCTGTCGTTCCTTTTATTATACTGAGGTCACAGTTACCCATGATCCACCTGTCGTTCCTTTTACTATCCTGAGCTCACAGTTACCCATGATCCACCTGTCGTTCTTTTTATTATCCTGAGGTCACAGTTACCCATGATCCACCTGTCGTTCCTTTTATTATCCTGAGGTCACAGTTACCCATGATCCACCTGTCATTCCTTTTACTATCCTGAGGTCACAGTTACCCATGATCCACCTGTTGTTCCTTGTATTATCCTGAGTTCACAGTTACCCATGATCCATCTGTCGTTCCTTTTATTATCCTGAGGTCACAGTTACCCATGATCCACCTGTCGTTCCTTTTACTATCCTGAGGTCATAGTTACCCATGATCCACCTGTCGTTCCTTTTATTAGTTACCCATTAGTTACCCATTAGTTCCTTTTATTAGTTACCCATAGTTACCCATGATCCACCTGTCGTTCCTTTCATACTTTTGACCCTCGTACTTTAATAGCGATCCCTTTCTGTACTTCAGTTGTGGTTCCTGCTTGTGCAAGAATATACATTCCAATCCTGTCTGTTTCTCTTCTCTGTCTTTTTCTTGTGCTCTTTACTATTGTCAGCATGCCATTTTCCTTACTCAACTGTTCTGGTTTCCAATTTCTGTTAGGGGGACTAGTCAAGGGTAGAGAAATCAATGGTGGGGAAATCTGGTGAGTCTTGGTGGTCTTGTAGGATCTTGGATGTCTTGTAGGATCTTGGAGGTCTTGTAGGATCTTGGAGGTCTTGTAGGATCTTGGAGGTCTTGTAGGATCTTGGAGGTCTTGTAGGATCTTGGAGGTCTTGTAGGATCTTGGAGGTTACGTAGTATTTATAAGGTCCTCTGAATGGGGAGCAGCATTTATTTTTCAACTGGAAACAATGAGCCCAATCAGTCCTCCATGACAACAACATCATAAGCAACAGAATGGGGCTATTCAATCCTTCGTTTTTGAGTTATGCTCAGGAGAAACAATTTGTCTAATCTATACTTCCATAATTCCAACTCCTGTTCTTGAAGACTGGAAATCCGACAGACTGTTTTTTTTTGTAGGCCTAAAGATATAACCTAATCATATTATTATCTATAGTAGAAAGCAATGGGTTAGAAGATGCCTACATAACAAACTCATAAAGTTAAATGCAACATCCATTTATGGCCAGCTACATAACCTCTAACATTGACTTATCCTGCAATAGATGTTCAATTGGTAATATTAAATGTGTCTTCTTCTAATGCCTCTTAAGCAGGTTGACGTTTATTGTGATGAGTCTTGTCCTGGAGGCAGAACTGAGGGATTTCTGCTAGATGGGCCAGCTGCAGTCAACATTGGCTATACTGTCAATTTTCATGAAAACACAAATGTAAGGTTAGGGTTATTTAATGTTAGTGTCACGGTTTCGGCCGAGACTGCTCCTCCTCCTGGTTCGGGCAGGCTTCGGCGGTCGTCGTCCCCGGAGTACTAGCTGCCACCGATCTATGTTTCATGTTCGTTTGGTTTTGTCTGGATGTTGTACACCTGTGTCTTGTTAGTCCTCGTTAGTGTCCTATTTAGTTCTCATTGTGTGTGCTTGTCGTTGTGTGTGATTGAGCATCTGTTTCGTGTTTGGAGCTACATTTTCCCTCCAGTGTTTGGAGAGGGTTGTTTGCACATGTTTGTGCGTCATTTGTTTTTGTCGCCTGTGTGCGTCTTGTATTTTGCCTTCGGGCTTATGGTGCTTCTATTGTATATATAATATATATATTGCACTAAGCCTTTGGACTGAGCCTCTGCGTCCTGCGCTTGATTCCTACACCACACCCACCTTCAGCACGCCTTGACAGAATCACACACCTCGTAATGGAATCAGCAGGATCGGCAGTGACGCCTGTGTCACTCGAGGAGCATCTCCGTGGGCAAGAGGACCAGATCCGACAACTGGAGACCGCTCTACAGGAGGTAATCAACATCATGCACCGATGGGAGGCCAGCAGGATACCCACACCTCCACCTACCCTGTCCATCCCATCGGTCGGTCCACCAGTCCCAGGTTCGGAACCCAGGGGGATTCGGCTCTCGCTCCCGAGGGCGTATGACGGAACAGCTGCCGGGTGTCAGGGGTTCCTCCTGCAGGTGGAGCTCTACCTGGCCACTGTACACCCGGTGCCCTCGGGACACGAGAGCGTTTCCGCCCTCATCTCCTGTCTCACGGGCAAGGCGTTGGAATGGGCCAACGCCGAGTGGAGGAGGATGGACGCCACCACCATCACCTACGCCGAGTTCTCCCGCCGCTTCAAGGCCGTGTTCGACCATCCACCAGAGGGCAAAGCGGCGGGGGAGCGGCTATTCCATTTGAGACAGGGGAGGAGGAGCGCTCAGGTGTTCGCTCTAGAGTACCGGACTCTAGCGGCGGATGCAGGGTGGAATGAACGGGCTCTCATCGACCATTTTCGATGTAGCTTACGAGAGGACGTTCAACGTGTGTTGGCCTGCAGGGATACCCATCTTACCTTCGACCAGTTGGTCGATATGTCCATCCGTCTGGACACCCTGCTGGCCACCCGTGGACGTCCCGAGGGGAGTCCGTCCATTCCGCCCTCCGGCACCTCCGAGCCGAGCCCTATGGAGCTCGGGGGTGCCGGCGCTAGAGAACGGAGTAGGAAGAGCCCGAGGGGGCCTGTCTCCTGCACCAAGTGCGGTCGTGGAGGGCACACTACGGCCAGGTGCTGGGGAGGGTTCTCCGGGAGTAACGGCAACAGGCCATGCACTGGGGGGGCCTCCCAGGTGAGTAGACGTCCCACTTACCCAGAGCTTTCTGTTGCACACTTTTGTATACCTGTTTGTTTTCCACAGGTTGCACCTCATTCCCAGCATAAGGCGCTAGTAGACTCAGGCGCAGCTGGGAATTTTGTTGATCGTAAGTTTTGTTTTGAGTTAGGGATCCCTCTCCTACCTGTTGACAAACCTTTTCCCGTTCATGCCTTAGACAGCCGCCCGTTGGGGTCGGGGTTGATCAGGGAGATCACAGCGCCACTTCGGATGTGTGCGCAGGGGGGTCATGAGGAGACTATACAGTTGTATCTGATCGACTCTCCTGCGTACCCAGTGGTGCTGGGGATTCCCTGGTTAAGCACCCATAACCCTGCTATTTCGTGGCAACAGAGGGCTCTCGATGGGTGGTCTGCTCAGTGCGAGGGGCGATGTCTGGGTGTTTCCGTGGGGGCGACTTCGGTGGAAAGTCCAAACCAAGTGCCCGCACTGCACATTCCGCCTGAATATGGGGATTTAGCACTCGTTTTTAGCAAGACTAGGGCGACGCAGTTGCCTCCTCATAGACAGGGGGATTGTGCGATTGATCTCCAGGCAGGAGCAGCGCTCCCACGGAGCCATGTGTATCCTTTGTCTCAAGAGGAGAGAAAAGCTATGGAGACTTATATAGCTGAATCTTTGAGACAGGGATACATTCGGCCCTCCACTTCTCCCGCCTCCTCGAGCTTCTTTTTTGTGAAAAAGATAGATGGAGGGTTGCGCCCGTGCATTGATTACCGTGGTCTCAATCAGATTACTGTGAAATACAGTTATCCACTCCCTCTGATTGCGACCATGACGGAGTCATTGCATGGAGCGCGGTTTTTCACAAAACTGGATCTCAGGAGCGCGTATAACTTGCTGCGCATTAGGGAGGGTGACGAATGGAAGACAGCATTTAGTACCACGTCAGGTCATTTCGAATATCTCGTCATGCCATATGGGTTGATGAATGCTCCTTCAGTCTTCCAATCCTTCGTAGATAACATTTTCCGGGATATGCAGGGACAAGGGGTGGTCGTGTACATTGATGACATTCTGGTGTACTCGTCTACCCGAGCCGAGCATATAACCCTGGTGCGTCGTGTATTGAGGAGGCTGTTGGAGCACGACCTATATGTCAAGGCAGAGAAATGTCTGTTTTTCCAGGAGTCGGTCTCCTTTTTGGGTTATCGGTTGTCCGCGTCAGGGGTGAGAATGGAGGTGGATCGTGTGTCCGCTGTGCGTAATTGGCAAACCCCAACTACTGTAAAAGAGGTGCAGCAGTTTTTGGGCTTTGCGAATTACTACCGGAGGTTTATCCGGGGTTTTGGACAGGTGGCAGCTCCCATCACGTCCCTTCTGAAGGGGGTCCGGTGCGCCTGCAGTGGTCGGCCGATGCGGACAGGGCCTTTAGGAGACTGAAGGACCTGTTTACGTCGGCTCCGGTGCTGGCGCATCCGGATCCCAAATTACCCTTTCAGGTCGAGGTAGACGCGTCTGAGGCTGGTATAGGGGCCGTTCTCTCTCAACGGTCCGGCACGCCACCTAAACTCCGCCCCTGTGCTTTTTACTCTAAGAAGCTCAGCCCGGCGGAGCGTAACTATGACGTTGGGGACAGGGAGCTGTTAGCTGTAGTTCAAGCCCTTAAGGTGTGGAGGCATTGGCTTGAGGGGGCTCAACACCCTTTCCTCATTTTGACTGACCATCGGAACCTGGAGTACATCCGGGCAGCGAGGAGACTGAACCCTCGCCAGGCTCGATGGAGTATGTTTCTCACCAGGTTCGTATTTAAAATCACGTACATCCCTGGGTCCCAGAATGGTAAGGCAGATGCGCTGTCCCGGCGGTATGACACGGAGGAGAGGTCCGTTGAGCCCACTCCCATACTACCGGAGTCTTGCCTTGTGGCACCGGTGGTGTGGGAGGTCGATGCCGAAATCGAGCGAGCGTTGCGTACCGACCCCAGCCCTCCACAGTGTCCTGAGGGTCGGAAGTACGTTCCGCGCGAGATTCGGGATCGACTCATTTACTGGGCTCACACGTCACCCTCCTCTGGACATCCGGGTATCGGCCCTGACGGTGCATTGCCTTAGCACTAAATACTGGTGGCCCACTTTGGCTAGGGATGTGAGGGTTTATGTCTCCTCCTGCTCGGTGTGTGCCCAGTGTAAGGCGCCCCGACATCTGCCCAGGGGTAAGTTACAACCCCTGCCCGTTCCACAACGACCATGGTCCCACCTCTCGGTGGATTTTGTGACAGACCTTCCCCTCTCTCAGGGGAATACCACCATCCTGGTCGTTGTGGACCGGTTCTCTAAGGCCTGTCGTCTTCTCCCTATGTCGGGTCTTCCTACTGCCCTACAGACCGCTGAGGCCCTCTTTACCCATGTCTTCCGGCATTACGGGGTACCCGAGGATATAGTGTCTGATCGAGGTCCCCAGTTTACCTCTCGTGTTTGGAGAGCGTTCATGGAGTGTTTGGGGGTCTCGGTTAGCCTTACATCAGGGTACCACCCGGAGAGTAACGGGCAGGTAGAACGTGTCAACCAGGATGTGGGTAGGTTTCTGAGGTCGTATTGCCAGGACCGGCCGGAGGAGTGGGCACAGTACATTCCCTGGGCCGAGATGGCCCAGAACTCTCTCCGCCACTCCTCTACTAACCTAACCCCCTTCCCATGTGTGTTAGGTTACCAGCCGGTTCTGGCACCTTGGCAGCAGAGCCAGATCGAGGCCCCTGCGGTGGATGATTGGATGAGGCACTCCGAAGAGACGTGGAACGCTGCCCACGTCCAGCTGCAGCGGGCCGTCCTTCGTCACAAGGCGAGCGCCGATCTCCACCGCAGTGAGGGGCCGGTGTACGCACCCGGAGATCGAGTCTGGCTCTCTACCAGAAACCTACCCCTCCGCCTGCCCTGCCGGAAGCTGGGTCGGCGGTTTGTGGGGCCCTTTAAAGTACTGAGAAGATTGAACGAGGTGTGTTATAGGTTACATCTACCTGTTGAGTATAAGAATATTAACCCCTCGTTCCATGTGTCTCTTCTCAGGCCGGTGGTAGCTGGTCCACTCCAGGACAAGGAGATAGGGGAGACTCCTCCGCCCCCACTGGACATCGAGGGGGCTCCGGCGTACACCGTTCGGTCCATCTTGGACTCTAGACGCCGGATGGGGGGTCTCCAGTATCTCGTGGAGTGGGAGGGGTACGGCCCGGAGGAGCGGTGCTGGGTGCCGCGGAGGGACATCCTAGACCCATCTCTCCTGTCGGAGTTCCACCGGGACCATCCCGCGCGCCCTGCTCCGCGTCCTCCTGGTCGTCCCCGAGGCCGGGGTCGGCGCATGGCTGGAGCCGCGCGTCAAGGGGGGGGGTACTGTCACAGTTTCGGCCGAGACTGCTCCTCCTCCTGGTTCGGGCAGGCTTCGGCGGTCGTCGTCCCCGGAGTACTAGCTGCCACCGATCTATGTTTCATGTTCGTTTGGTTTTGTCTGGATGTTGTACACCTGTGTCTTGTTAGTCCTCGTTAGTGTCCTATTTAGTTCTCATTGTGTGTGCTTGTCGTTGTGTGTGATTGAGCATCTGTTTCGTGTTTGGAGCTACATTTTCCCTCCAGTGTTTGGAGAGGGTTGTTTGCACATGTTTGTGCGTCATTTGTTTTTGTCGCCTGTGTGCGTCTTGTATTTTGCCTTCGGGCTTATGGTGCTTCTATTGTATATATAATATATATATTGCACTAAGCCTTTGGACTGAGCCTCTGCGTCCTGCACTTGATTCCTACACCACACCCACCTTCAGCACGCCTTGACAGTTAGGGTTAGGCATTAGGGTTAGCAGTGTGGTTAAGGTTAGGGTTATTTAATGTTAGGGTTAGGCATTAGGGTTAGCAGTGTGGTTAAGGTTAGGGTTATTTAATGTTAGGGTTAGGCATTAGGGTTAGCAGTGTGGTTAAGGTTAGGGTTATTTCATGTTAGGGTTAGGCATTAGGGTTAGCAGTGTAAAGTAACTGAAAGTAATCAGATTACGTTACTGACTGTCAGTAACCCAAAAGTTAGTTACTGATGAGAATTCTGGACTGTAGATTTAGAAAGTAACTTACCCAGGCCTCCCAAGTCGTGTAGCGGTCTAAGGCACTGTGTCGCAGTGCTTGAGGCGTCACTACAGACCCGGGTACGATCCCAGGCGGTGTCACAGCCTGCCGTGACTGTGAGACCCATGAGGCGGCGCAAAAAAAAGGATCAGGATCTCGTCACGGTATCTTTGGCATTTAAATTGCCATCAGTAAAATGCATTTGTGTCCGTAGCTTATGCCTGCCCATATCTTAACCCCACCATGGGGCATTCTGTTGACATCAGCAAACCGCTCACCCACACGACGCCATACACGTGCTCTGCAGTTGTGAGGCCGGTTGGACGTACGGCCAAATTCTCTAAAACAACGTTGGAGGCGGCTTATGGTAGAGAAATTAACATTCAATTCTCTGGCAACAACTCTGGTGGACATTCCTGCAGTCAGCACGCCAATTACATGCTTCTTCAAAACTCTAGTCATCTGTGGCATTGCATTGTGTGATAAAACTGCATATTTTAAAGTGGCATTTTATTGTGCCTAGCACAAGGTGCACCTGTGTAATGATCATGCTGTTTAATCAGCTTCTTGATATGCCACAGCTGTGAAGTGGATGGATTATTATGGCAAAGGAGGAGAAATGCTCACTAACAGGGATGTGAACAACATTTGAGAGAAATAAGCTTTTTGTGAGTATGGAACATTTCTGGGATCTTTTATTTCAGCTCATGAAACATGGGACCAACACTTTACGTTGTTGCGTTTATATTTTTGTTCAGTATAGTTTATTTATATAGCACATTTCAGACATGAAATGCAATGCAATTCACAGGAAAAAATGAATAAAAGCTATGAAAATAAAAACGGAAATATTTACTAGACAACAAACAGTGGATAAAAAATTAAAGAATATCAATAAAAGCTGAAAGACTAAAGAGCATCTAAGGAAATAACATTGATTAAAACAGTAAGAATATGATGTAATATCCAGCCCAAAATATAAGCTGGTTTTACTACACTGTTTATAAACAATATAATTGTGCAAAAAAAAATAATCAGTTAGTCACATAAATTATTATGATTACTAAATGTTACATGAAATGGAAATATTATGAAATATCAAAACCGAATGTACACCCCTTTGTTCATATGTATTGGCAATAATTCATTTCCAATAGGGAGGCATGGAATAATAAAAAATGTATATTTTGTCAGGCTGGATGTTTGAAATATGAGTAGGTGATTTGAGTCATGCTTCTTCAGTAGTGGAATAAAGACAATTAGCTCTTGAATATTGTAAAGAAATACTGGAGTGATGTAAGATTGTTAATAAAACAGTTCATAGACGCATGTGTTATCCTGCGTCAATGTTTATAGGCTGCAAGTAAGTTGAAATGAAGTTGTTTTCAAGTCGTTGAAACAACGACCTAAAAAATACATATTTTTAACTTTAACTTTCAACCAAAACCAAACGTAGATTGGACCTCGAGCATAGTCTTCTTTTCAACATCTTTTCAACTATATTTTGCAAGGTGGGATACTGCCCAATGTCAAAACACAGTTTCAACATGTCCAAATCAATAACCAATATGTAGAAACAGTTTGTAATAAATGGAAAACCTAAACATAAAATGTACTATCTACACAAACATGTTCCACAATAATAATCATATTGCTTGATTTTTTTTTACGAGCACCTTATTAACTGCACAAGCACCAAAAACACTGTTGTTTTGACAAGTGGCAATAAATCACTAATATCGATTAGGGGGGAAATCAGGTTGTACGTGCTGTTGAAACTAACACAACTAACACAACAAAAAAATACCCATGGAAACGGGCGATATATTTTACTGCAGAAGACAGTCAGCTACATTTTGGAGTGATGCATTTAAATTTAGCGGTCCCCAAAACGAAGAGAAACGCAACACTTATTTGTCATCACTCATATCGATATCACGTTGAAATCAATTGCAGGAGAGGGGGGAGATGAGGTTGCACGTCCTGTTAAAACTAACAGCTCAAAAACCACACGGAATCTGGGAATAATGTGTACATCACTGGTCAGAGGACAATTTGTAGAAAACAGCTAGCTACATTTAGAAGTGTTGCATTTTGATTCAAGTGGGTCGCCAACGTGGTAAATGTAACACAACTCATTTCAGAGCCTGGATTTTTCAAACAACTCCTTCATGTATGTACTTTCTGATGTTTAATCAGAGTTCTTTTACCAGCGTATCTCTTGCCACATTGATCACAGCTATAAGGTTTCTCTCTAGTGTGTGTTCTCAAATGTACCTTCAGATTGTTTGAATCACTAAAACTCTTCCCACATTGATCACAGCTATAAGGTTTCTCTCCTGTGTGCATTCTCAAATGTACCTTCAGGTTGCTTGATCGACTAAAACTCTTCCCACATTGATCACAGCTATAAGGTTTCTCTCCAGTGTGCATTCTCAAATGTACCATCAGGATGCTTGGTCGACTAAAACTCTTCCCACATTGATCACAGCTATAAGGTTTCTCTCTAGTGTGTGTTCTCAAATGTACCATCAGGATGCTTGGTCGACTAAAACTCTTCCCACATTGATCACAGCTATAAGGTTTCTCTCTAGTGTGTGTTCTCAAATGTACCATCAGGATGCTTGGTCGACTAAAACTCTTCCCACATTGATCACAGCTATAAGGTTTCTCTCTAGTGTGTGTTCTCAAATGTGCCATCAGGCAGTTTGATTGAGTAAAACTCTTCCCGCATTGATCACAGCTATATGGTTTCTCTCCTGTGTGTGTTCTCAAATGTATCATCAGGTTGCTTGATTGACTAAAACTCTTCCCGCATTGATCACAGCTATAAGGTTTCTCTCCAGTGTGCGTTCTCAAATGTACCTTCAGGTTGCTTGATTCACTAAAACTCTTCCCACATTGATCACAGCTATAAGGCTTCTCTCCTGTGTGTGTTCTCTGGTGTGATTCTAAACATTGGGACGAAACAAAACTCTTCCCACAGTCAGAGCAGTGGTGTGGTTTCTCTTCTATGTGTGTTCTCAGGTGTACCTTCATGTTGCTTGAGTAAGTAAAACTCTTCCCACATTGATCGCAGCTATATAGTTTCTCTCCTGTGTGTGTTCTCAAATGTCCCTTCAGGCAGCTTGAGCGAGTAAAACTCTTCCCACATTGATTACAGCTATAGGTTTTCTCTCCTGTATGGATTCTCATATGTCTTTTAAGGTCTGTAGAATAGTTGAATATCTTCCCACAGTCAGAGCAGCAGTGAGATTTCTTCCCTGTGGGTTTCCGCTGGTGTTTCTTGAAGTGTTCTGATCTGGAGGGACTCGTCTCTGCCTCCTCAGCTTCATGATGTTGAGGCTCCCCAGAGGATCCACGATAGTCACGTCTCTCTTCTATGTGAATGACAAAGTCAGACAGATGGTTAAAGGGCCACAACAGCAGAAATACTGTTTATTTGAGGTAAAAGGTGATGCCCAGAGCGTACCCATGAAGCTGTACAACAATTGACATCTGTTAAATTATTTGACAATTGTCTTAAGACAGTCAAGTGAGCAATAATAGTAATATCTTGTCTTGTTTTCACATTAGTAGTAACATCGAATATTGTAGGCTAGAAATATTAATACGCACAAAACATATGAACAAAATCATCCACTGTGAAAGTTGATACTTGCAGGCCCTTCATATGTAGGCTATGAGCAGCACTTCGTTAAATTGATCAAATCAGTTATTGTTTTCTTGATCAAACCATGAGCAACACCTGTCAAACTAATTTCTCTCAAAACACAGGTATGTCGATTCACACGGGACTAGTAATACCAGAGGACCTTGGAGTTCGCCAAAAAACAGTAGGTTATTCTTGCTTGAATTGTTACTCTCCTGCCATGTAAAAATGACTGCCATGGCAGATTCAGACGGGACTAAAATTGCAGATGTGGTGTTTTTGTGCTTGTGCATATAATTACATTCAGAACCGCGGACAGCGACAGTATCCAAAGCGGGAGAAAGTACATTTGTTATAAAATAATATTAGATTTATTAGTGTTGCATCATTATTTGTACATAATATAACCATATACAATTTATGTATCACATGTCTTAGAGCGATGGACTGTGCCATCTCCGTGGCCTCCACAAAGTCTTGTGCACCAGCTGTTCCGGACGACTGTATGATCACTATCTCCTTAGCCGATGTGAGTATGACCTTTAACCCCTGTAAATCTAAGCCGTTGGGGGAGGGGGTGTAAACTGACATATGGAATTGTTTTAAGATGGTCGTACTATGGATTACTTAAATTACTTAGATTGAAGCAAATTTGCGTCAATTGACTCCAAGGGGTTAAACAGGTTAATCTTCACAGACAGATTACCAGGACGAGTACTCAAGAGCATGCACTGACCAGCTGGCAAGAGTCTTCACTGACATTTTAAAACGTCTCCCTGACCGCGTCTGTAATACCTACATGTTTCAAGCAGAGGCATTAATATGGAGTTGGTCCCCCCTTTGCTGCTATAACAGCCTCCACTCTTCTAGGAAGGCTTTCCACTAGATGTTGGAACATTGCTGCGGGGACTTGCTTCCATTCAGCCACAAGAGCTTTAGTGAGGTCGGGCACTGACGTTGGGCGATTAGGCCTGGCTCGCAGTCGGCCTTCCAATTCATCCCAAAGGTGTTCGATGGGGTTGAGGTCAGGGCTCTGCGCAGGCAAGTCAAGTTCTTCCACACCGATCTCGACAAACCATTTCTGTTTGGACTTTACTTTACGCACAGGGGCATTGTCATGCTGAAACAGGAAAGGGCCTTCCCCAAACTGTTGCCACAAAGTTGGAAGCACAGAATCATCTAGAATGTCACTGTATGCTGTAGCGTTAAGATTTCCCTTCACTGGAACTAAGGGGTCCGAACCATGAATAACAGCCCCAGGCCATTATTCCTCCTCCACCAAACATTACAGTTGGCACTATGCATTGGGGCAAGTAGTGTTCTCCGGGCGTCCGCTAAACCCAGATTCGTCCGTCGGAATGATCACTCCAGAGAACGCCTTTCTACTGCTCCAGAGTCCAATGGCAGCGAGCTTTACACCACTCCAGCCGACACTTGGCATTGCGCATGGTGATCTGGGGCTTGTGTGCGGCTGCTCGGCCATGGAAGCCCATTTCATGAAGCTCCCGACTAACAGTTATTCTGCTGACGTTGCTTCCAGAGGCAGTTTGGAACGCGCTTCAGCACTCGGCGGGCCCGTTCTGTGAGCTTGTGTGGCCTACCACTTCGCGGTTCAGCCGTTGTTGCTCCTAGACGTTTCCACTTCCCAATAACAGCACTTACAGTTGACCGGGGCAGCTCTGGCAGGGCAGAAATTTGACGAACTGACTTGTTGGAAAGGTGGCATCCTATGACGGTGCTACGTTTTAAGTCACTGAGCGCTTCAGTACGGGCCATTCTACTGCCAATGTTTGTCTATGGAAATTGCATGGCTGTGTGCTCGATTTTATACACCTGTCAGCAACGGTTGTGGCTGAAACAGCTGAATCGACTAATTTGAAGGGGTGTCCACATACATTTGTATATATAGTGTATTTGCAAATGCTCGACTAAAAAAATCTCAGTCTAAAAAAATCTCTGTAGACAAAACAGCCTATCGACCAAACAATCGACCAGTCGACTAGGGTCAGCCCTAAAAAAAATTAAAATACATTTGCAGAATATTATCCAATGACTTATCAACAGCTCCAACAATTTGACCCCCACAGGAAAGCCTCACTGGCAGATATAGTATCGTATCTGAAGATTATGCCTTTGTTAAATGTTTTTCATGACAAAATGGAATGTTGGTTGTTCAGGCCAGAGGGGGGATGTTTTATGATGTTATTTGAAATGTGCCGCTTGGAGGGTGACGCCCGAGGGGAGACTGGTGATTGGCCAGAAGAGGGGGTAACCCTTATTTTGGTATTGTCTATATAAGAGGGGTTTTAGACAATAAACCCCAGAGCGGTTATTATAATTCGAGGCAACTGCTCTCCAGGCAACGCGTGTCTGTAATTTATGCTGTAACCTCGTGGTATGAATAAAAACTTCTGACACGATGCAGCATAGATGGACTCTTTTGTTGACAGCAATGATGACCACCATTCATCATATACGACATAATGGCGCCCAACGTGGGGCTGGTTTTGCGTCTCTTCTGTGTTTCAGTCAATCGCCGGGCTAACTCTCTCTGAGGCATGGAAAAAAGGGTGAGTGTTCTTACCGCTTTGGAGTTTGTTAGATTGGATATGACTTGTGTACACGGGAGAGATGTTCCATTATGACCTGGCCTCAGGTGGTGTTATTGCTGGTCGACTGGAGTCTGCTAAAATGTGATTTCATTGGTAACTATAGACAATGATAATTTAGAGTGATACGTTTATATTTCATTGGTAACTATGGGCAATGACAAATTTAGGAAAACGGTAGGAGACATTTATATTTCATTGGTAACTATGGTCAATGGTTGGTAAATTCAGATATGCGCATTCTTTAGAGCATTGCAGGTTTAGATAAGCCCTCGTGACGAACGGGGCGACCACCAGGGTGGGCCAAAATCCTGGACATGCATTATGAGTGTTCAGGTTCAGTCTGGGACTGGGGGTTGGTTGAAAATTTCTTGGGGATGGCTTACTCAACTTCTGTTCGACGGGATAGTTGCATTGGGGGGGATCGCTCACTGAAATAGCCATACCCACGGCAGAATAAATTTAGGGCAAACGAAACAGTAATCAATTAAAGACGCAATGCTGGGTTTGTTACATGTTGTAGGCCACAGTTAGCTAAAGGCTAAATGCTAATTGTGTTGCGTGCTACATTCTAACGGATATCCTTAGAGGTCCACTGCGATGGATTCAAGCCTCTTAAACTTGTTTGTATGTAGGTGGAACTGAAAGTTCTACGCAAATGTGAGTTATGTTATGTGTTATTGTCTGGCTATAAGTGTAAAATAGAGAAACTGAGGTAGGATGCTGGCGTTCTATTTTGTAGTAAGCATGGGCTTGAATGGATGTGCGCATGCGTTTGATTTTACGGGGCTAAAAACTACGACACGAGGCGCTGAGCCTACAAAACAAAATGGTTGGTTAGGGTCATAGGTCCCATCTGGGAGCTGCAGGGAGACGGAGAAACACACAGACAGAGAGATTTTAGCATGAGTATTCTAGTTTAAAGATTGGTTAAAAGATGGAACTTGTTTTGTAACCTATTGAATTTATAAATTAGATATATGGTAGCGGATTATAATAAATTGAATTAAATAATTAAATAACGGATTAAAATAAAATAATGTTTTTGAGCGATCTATTTAGTTCTGAGTTTAGTCTTAGAGTGAATAATGTAGAACGAATGAATATTGAATGGTTGGAAATACTCAGTGATTGCATTAACTGCTGAAATCTTGTCTGTTTCTATGTTTTTTGAAATATGAGAGGAACATGGAACGGTGAGACGAGAGAGAGAGGAGGGGCTGACGTGTGCGTGGCGTGACGTCACATGACGTGACATCACGTGACGCAGCAGAGGATCAGATATCAGGCTAGGTTGCAACATTTTCCAATTTAAAGAAATGTGATAAAATGACAATTTTGCATAGGCTTGGCAAATTCTATTTCAATAAAAGTTACATTTTGGAGGCTATGTGCATCACTGGGCTGGATTACAGTTCGATTGGAAATCAGGTACTGACATTATTTTGCAATTATGATACTTGGGGTTTATATCATAGGAAGAAACAAGGGGTTATGGGGATTGTAGTGTTGTAGGGGTACAGCCTTTTGTTTTGAGGATTATAATCTGAATTTAGGTACTTGCATTTGATGGGTTATGGTGAGAGAGCCACTAATAGCTAAATTGATAAGATAGGGAAATAAAGAAATTGATTTTAATTATTCGTTTTTTTTAAAAATTAGATTTTTAATTGATTTTTAATTTTTATGGAAATGGTTTTTGAATAAAACATTTAATTGAATTTTTTTTGATATTCATATTTTTGCCGGTTTATTTATAAAAAAAAAAAGGTTGTTAGGGTTATATTAATAATTTAAGGGGGGAAGCCTATATAAGTTATATAGTCTAAAATAGGATAGTTCACAATAAAGGAATATAAAGGGCTTGATATAGGGGAAAATTGATTAAAATAGTCATTTTTTAATCAAAGTAGGGTTAGAGAGTAGTGTTAGAGAGACTAATGGCAGATGTTAGTACACCTTTCTCACATACGGATTCAGCAGAAAGACACTCACCTTACGAGAAGGAAGCTTTCAGTGATCATCTAGCATGGTGATTATGGCATCAGAGATGAAGACGAATACGAGCAGAAACGACGATGAAGATGAATTAGTGATTGAGAGAGGTCATGCATGGGTGGATATGACTCTGTGATCAGAAGGAAGTGGCAAGAGAGGAGAGAAGAAGGATACAAGAGCAAAGATGAAGAAAGCGATGAAGATTTGGAGATTAAAGGTGCTTTATGTTCAAGAGGATTTTATCCTACAATGACTAGCAAAGAAGAAATGGAGGTATAGACCGATGCTTATCATGCCTGGATAAAGCGAATAGTTTAGAAGAAGTAACACCGCTGAAGATACAGAAGAGGAGAAACTGCTGAGGAAAGGATCCCAAGAATTGAAGAAGAAGAACACATTGAGGCCACGAGTAAGAAGATGATGGAAGATGATATTTCAAGGACAGAATTTAGAAGAGAACCTTTTGAAGAATACTGATATGTCAACGACGAGAAGAACAGGACGAAGAAACTCTGAGAAGTCAATCATACAACTGGTGGAGAAAAGAAGCTTGTGTGATGAAGAATCAGGGTGAACCAAATCAACAATCACTGTTACAGCTTCAACTGAACAATATCAAAGGCAATTGTACCAGCCAAGGGGGGACCAGATGTTCCATATCGACCGCCAGTTTCTGGACAGACACAGAATTGGAGAGGGAGAAGAACAAAGAAGAAAGAGGGATATTTCAGCTACACTTTCAGCAACTTTCAGAAGACTGGTATAATTATGGACAGATTGGGTACTTTACCTGTTCATGCAACAAGTTAGGAGGAAGAACAGAGAACATTTTTAAGGAAGATACAGGGGCAATTCAAGATCACCTGTTAGTACCTAGAAGAGATGAAGGGGGGTGCATTGCTGAGAGCATCGATTAGAGAAGAAGAGGAAATAGCTAACAGTTGAAACAACTGACCATTAGAAGGGATAGTGAATAGGGGAAAACTTATGTGGGTTCAGTCTAAAGAGGTTAAACATCTCACTAATTGATAACGAATTAGGATAGGGATTTGAGGTAGTAAAACAGTTACTTACTCTTAAGGTACTAATATTAGAAGATGCTGTTATGGCAGTGTTGGGAAGAGATGCATGGTTTAAATTGAATTGTACAATAAGATGTACACTAGACTGTCTATTAAGACAATCTGTCTGAAAAGTTAAAAGGGGGGATTATTATTCTGGGTTACATTCTTACACTAAGGGATTTCAGGCTAGGCTAAAAGGTGGTTAGTCGTTTTGCCAAGTCTGTGTGTAATGAGTCAGAAGCAGGTGGGGAACTTTCCCAATCACATATTCTACAAATTTGGTGGTAAGGGATTTTGTGAAAATCAGGGGAAAAGGTTTTAAATGTTATGAGGGAAAAGATTAGATTAAAATAAGTTAGGAGTAGATTAGGGTTGGAAGAACTCTGAGACAGTAAGCTATGTTTCAAAGTTAGTTGTAAGACAGAGAGAGAACAGTGAGGAAGGACATTTTAAAGTTTAGTGGGAAGATAGGGGAGGAGTTTAAATCGGTTAGGAGCAGATGCATTGAGAAAGTATGTGTTGCTGAATGATAAGAGAAGATTGAGTATCTATATTTACAGTTTCCAGCAGGGAGATCAAGGTCATTATAGGTGTATTTTGTGTAATCAAAAGTTTGAAAGTCAGGGATTTAGAGAAAGGACTGAGATTTGGGGAAAAAGTGACACTAGTGGTGATAGATGGAAGTACAAGCAAAGACAACTTTTATATTGGGGGAAAAACTAGGAGTAACTAAGGACATTAACACTTCAGTTTATTAGAACAACAGGGAGAAGCAAGTTAACTCTTTCAACATTGATAGTTATTAAAGTCATAAATATATTGCATTTGATTATAAGGGAATCAATACAGCACCAATGTTAGGGAAATAATACTTATTAAGGTTTAGGATGGGGACGTTCCTCCCATATGGAGAGATAATTATGGAGAATAAGTATTGTTATCAGGACCAGGAGTAGAAGCTGTTACACTTAGTCAAAGGAGGGATAGTTTGTACAACGGTATAGTTTGGAAGAGGTTAGGAGTGACTGTTCACTTATGTTGCGTAATGTTACAGAGAAAGGTCAGGGAGAATATATGTGTACTTATCTAGTGCAAGCATTAGAAGTTGTTCCGGTTAGGAATTATTGGTTAAAGGGCTATGTAATTCATAAAGTGATGCCTATAATGAAAGATTTGAAATCTGTTGAAGCTTCCGCAGTCACCAAGGGAGTTCAGGAAGTGTAGATTATAGTAGTCACTCCAACAGTAGATAATACACAGAGGATAATGGGAACCTTTGCATTAGAAGTAATTAGGGTTGATACAGCAACTAAATCAATTACTTTAATGGTAACTTTGGAAAGAAATTAATGACTCAGGAGTTTATGTTACGGATGGAGAGGGCTGTCAATGATAGTACGAATAGGATTAAAATAGGAGAGCAGATAGAAACAATATAGATTAATCTGAAATGGAGAATATAGATTCATCATGGAAGCTGCAGGATGGGGTCTTTTGATTTTCATGACAGAGGGGTGGGGGTATCTGATCAGTACTGCTCGTTCCTCTGTTGTGAAAATTAGAGATAGATTAACTCATTCTGTAAGGTCAGTGAGGAATCTTGAGGGTTGATGTCTGTTGGGGATGCCAGCCCAAGACGTGTTAGACGGTCGCGCGGCCTCTATCAGGTGTGGGTAAGTCTTATGCTTTGTCATGACTGTGGTATCGGCAACAGTCATTGACAGATAAAATAATGTAGTTGTCAGAACAGTAGGGTTTAAGTGTTCTTGGGTAAATGGATTACCCTATGGGAATTGTTAGATGGAAAGTAAAGTCAGGTAACAGTGGAAACCTGAAGTAGTCAGGTGAACCAGTGAGGATAAACGTTGTTGTTGTTCTAATAAAACATATGAGGTAAGGGGTATGTTTATGGGAATATCAGAGTGTGATGAGTATAGGATAACCTTGGATAAGTATGACCTTAAGGGTAGTAATGACAAATAATAGGTTACTTTTTATATATCAGGTAGTAAGAAGAGCAGGACTTTGATGGTTAAAAGATTAGCTTTTGACTGACAATGTGACTATGGGAATTTTAGAGATATTTGGTGGGTTTGTGATGATAGAGTATATTCTTACCCTATGGGGGATAGGATGTTGTTACAGGTCAACGTTTAAGCTTCCATATGAGGTTTTTACCATTAAAAGAGGAGTGGTACCAACACAGAAATCTGAAGCTAGGGTTGAAAATGGGGTGAAAAGAGACATGGCTACATGTCATAGTCTTCAAGCCTATCATTGAAGGGTAAGTCTAAGGGAGAAGGGGGGACTTCATTCATGGTATGGTGTAACATTTGGGAAGATAATATTGATAAATATTGGTTATACTTTGAGTCCAGATAGTTCAGATAAGATCACTAGGGTTATAGATGCATTATAAGGGATGTGTTTGGGAGATCTGAGAAGATTTGGTTGCAAGATCAATTAGGCCAGTAGGGGCAGTGATGGGTTAATGACAGCTTTGATAGCACTGTGTAATATGTTACTGACTTTTGAGGAAGCTATGAGATTGAAATAGGTTGGAGAAGTGGTGCCTGGAGACAACACTCCGATGCCGGTGTTGACTGTTCCTGATCTGGATAAAGATGGACAAGTGGAACTGATGGATAAATATAATTTTGGATTATTTGATGATTTTTCAAAGTGTTTTTTCAATATTAGTATGATTTTTAGTATGATTTATGAATCAAAGGGGGGAATGGATAATGTGATTCATGCATCATTTATGTATCATTTTTTAAATTCTTAGGTGAAATTGAGGTTTAATTTGAAAGTGGTTGTTTTGCAAAGGATACTGTTTGGTCTTTTCTTTTCATTCCAGAAGCATTTGGGAGAACATGTGGAGATTGAAATACTCAAACAAAGACAATATGAAGGGACAATATGACTGGAGGAGATGAAACAAGGAGGGTGTGGCTGATTCCATCATTAACAAGTCCATTGGAAGTTGAGACTACGGAGGAGATGAAGTGTAGTGGACTACATTCCAGTGTCTGCAATGAAATATAGACATATTTGATGTGTAATACATAATTGTGTCATATTCTTAGGTATTGCTTTTAGTAGAATGATGTTTGATGTTATTGAATGCAGATGAGGATCTTAGATGCTTTTGTTTATTTCGGTGAATGTTTAGGGACAGAGAGGCTAGGAAGGGAGAGTTTCATTTTCAGGTCCTATGGGTTGACCAGCCTGAGAGTGGATGTTTCTGGATAGGATTTTGTTTGCAGGGGAAACATGTGTATTTAATGGCATCATAGTTTCAAATGTATTTACATGGTTTATGAGTTTATCTGGAGTACCGCGGTGGTTGCCTGGGGCAGAGGGACCGTGAGAGAATTTTACTGTCTTGATTGATGGATGGATGGATTTGGAACAAAGGTTGCCGGACAGGTTTTTCGCTCTCACACTCCATAAAGATTTATTCATAATTCATAGTAATGTGTTCACACTTCATAAAGATTTATTCATAATTCATAGTAATGTGTTCACACTTCATAGAGATTTCTTCATATGTCATAGTAATGTATTCACACTTCATAAACAGTTATTTCATAGAAAGGTATTTACACTCTAGAGAAGAATGTTTTTGGTTTAATGTTAAAGATACTCAATGAGATAAATGGTTAATAGTCATAATCTTATTCTGTTTGTTTTCGAGACGTTTATTTCGTCTCGAAAGGGGGGAATATCGTATCTGAAGATTATGCCTTTGTTAAATGTTTTTCATGACAAAATGGAATGTTGGTTGTTCAGGCCAGAGGGGGGATGTTTTATGATGTTATTTGAAATGTGCCGCTTGGAGGGTGACGCCCGAGGGGAGACTGGTGATTGGCCAGAAGAGGGGGTAACCCTTATTTTGGTATTGTCTATATAAGAGGGGTTTTAGACAATAAACCCCAGAGCGGTTATTATAATTTGAGGCAACTGCTCTCCAGGCAACGCGTGTCTGTAATTTATGCTGTAACCTCGTGGTATGAATAAAAACTTCTGACACGATGCAGCATAGATGGACTCTTTTGTTGACAGCAATGATGACCACCATTCATCATATACGACAATAGAAAGACCCATAAACTGTATAGTCATTGATTCCTGAAGAATATAACTTTTAAATGCCTCAAATGTTTCAACTGTCTTACCCCATCAGAAACCAAAACATGAGCTCATATAACGCCACTGTTTGTAAACAAACACTGTATAGCCTCAATCTGGTTAAAACTGTGATTTTGACCTTATGGATGGCCAGTCCTTGTATTCATAGTGTAGTGAATTCCAGGGGTAGCCCTGAGCTGGACTCAAACCTGGGTCCAGAGACTGTCAAGCCAACACCTTATAACTGTTATACCAAGATGTCTCAACTTCTTGATGAGGTCGCTAGGTTTTGGGTTAAGGTTGCTACAATAGCTTTCTCTATGAATTTGAGAGTGGTTACATTTCTCCAGCCCCCAATTTTGCTGCTGTTTAAAACCTAGGTTGCCCCTTAAAAAAAAAGCCACACATCAATCAATCCACCAATCTGCAGTTCAAACAATAACAAAGCTGTCATTCCACCACTGTTTTGGTAATAAGATGAGGATGGGACTGGAGAAATGTAACTACTCTCAAAATCATAGACAGACCTATGGATGCAAGGTCGGACCATCCATGACATCAATATTATAGTTTTAACCATGTTGAGGCTATACAGTGTTGGTTTACATTTACACTGTTTCTAAACATTGGAGTAGAAAAAGCTTATTTTGGGATCTGATAGGGTACGACAGTTGAACTAAGCTCATGAGGCATGTGTTATATTCTTCAAGAATCAATGGCTATATACCAATAATATAAAAGTCCAAATATGGATGTAGCAACTGCAGATTCCCCCTTTAACACCACACATCAGTTCAACAACTGCAGAGTTTGTGCCTCTGTTTTTAAGACTGTACTTACTAGTGTTAATCAGGGCTCGGTTTGTCAAAAGCATCTTACTGCTAAGTTCATCATTAGAACCATTGGATGCCTTAAGATGCCTTTGGGAAACCGGAACCAGATATCCAGTTTCCTCCTCTTCTTCCTCCTCCTTTTTCGATGTGACGGTCATCTCCTCCTCCTCCTCTTTCACTCCAAAGACTGCTTCCTCCTCTTCTTTCACTGTAACATCCTCCTCCTCTTTCACTGTAACATCCTCCTCTTCTTTTACTGTAACATCCTCCTCCTCTTTCACTCTGAACGCGTCTTCCTCTTCTTTCACTGTAACATCCTCCTCCTCTTTCACTCTGAACGCGTCTTCCTCCTCTTTCACTGTAACGTCTTTCTCTTCTTCTTTCACGGTAACAGCTTCACCCTCTACTTGTTTTTGTATTGTAACATCCTCCTCTTCCTCCTCCTCTTTCACTAGAGCTTCTTTCTCCGTCCAGCAGACCTCCTCTTCTTTAGCAGGAGGAGAGTAGCTTAGTGAGCTCATGGTCGGGGATGTTAGCTAGCTAGGCTAGTGCTAACTTAACCAGCCAGCTAGCTGACCAATAACAACAACACCGTAAATATGAAATTAAATGGGATTACTAACTAGACGACAGAAGTGGGTTTAAAACACAGTGGCTAATATACACGAAAGCGTCTAAAGAGCTTTATTGGTTGGGCTATTTTGTCTAGCAAGCTACCGAGGTGTCTGACTAACTGTTGCTGCTGTTGAAAGAAGCGTCCCGTCCACTAGATTATACGTCACACTAGCAGCATAGCCTTAAAGTCCCACATCGCCATCTGCTGACTGGAGTGGGTAACGAAGTTGAGTAAAATGTAGATTTTATTTTCAGAATAAAAGTTCAAGGGTAGGAAGCCAATGTAACAACACAGTGTGGTTAAAGACTTAGTAAATTAGTTGTAGTCACGATCTGGTTACCTATAAGAACAAACAGTTATGTTTTTGCGTTATTACGTATTTCTATCTAAACTACCCATAGTGCACTATTTCTCAACGTCATATGGGGGATCTACTCTGTGCTACCGAGTTCATATGCTAGCTCAAACTGACTAATCTCAGCCACACCTCATGCTCTTCTCAGACTGTGTGGCCAAAGACTTTTATAACTAACCCAAGATAGACCAGAGCCTGTCGTTTCCAATGGGAGCAAATTAATCCTAGTGGGCAGAACAAGCAAGGAGGTGGGCAGAGCCAAGCAGGAGCAAGAGAGGTCCTATTGGCCCGTTCTAGAATCTATTTGCATATTTCCTTTAGGGAACGCCTACTTTGTGAAGATTGCCCATGTGCAATAACTCAATTCGCCCTTGCACTCCTTCTAAACAACGCAATTTTTTACAACTTTGGCAAAGGGTAAAGTCTACAAAACGTAGTCCACTCTGTTTGTTACATATTCTAGTGATGGAAAAAGAAAACTGTATTGAGATCAAATGTTTCATAGATTTAAAAAAAAAATAGCAGAATATCGTCCAAAATCCATCTCGCTCCATCTTCTCCCACTGCCGGCCACTGGGCTTCCTCTCAACACCATATTTGGTATTGAGTTGAAAAGCCAACCGGATGTTTCACATTTATACATCAGGTGAAATATCTGGCTCATTGTTCTATCTGTGGTGTGGTTGTGTTATTAGGTGGTGGGTGTTTCTGTATGATATGTTGGATTAAGGAATAAAGACAGACACCAATGTTCAGTTCAATAGCCTTGTTCAGCCTTGTACAAATCCCTACGCGTGGAGTCTGGGGAACAGTCCAACTAGTCGATTACCTATCAACTAGACTCCGTAACATCATCCTTTTCAATAGAAAGTGCAAACATAACATTGCGTTCTTAACAGTCAAGTCATAACAATTGAAAGTGCAAACATAACATTGCGTTCTTAACAGTCAAGTCATAACAATTGAAAAGCCTGACATTTTCTTTTTACTTCAGCTGTCATCTTCCTTTTTTTTTTTTTTTTTTTTTTTTTTATAAATTAACAGACAACCAGTTAAGTCTCTTGCTTACAGAGTAAGCCTGTCCGGTGGCTTGCACAGCCGACCCACCCGTGAGTAAGTATTGGCTCTGACAGGGGTAGGATTAGGGCCACGAGCTGGAGAGTTTGGTGGGGTAGAAGCTTCACCTTCAGTTGGCTCATGTCTCAATTCTGCACCCCTTACCCTTAGGCCTGGACTGTGATCCAGCTCATCTAAGTGAGTGTATGGCATGTTCTGGTTTGTCTGCTCTGCTACGCGCAGATCCACCCGATTGCGACGATAGAGGGAGCCACCAACATCCACCAGGTAAGAACGTGGTGCAACTCTCTGTAGGCATGTGCCCAGCCTCCAAAGTCCTGTGTGGTCTCCCGGCAGCGGTTTCATCCTTATAGTTTCACCCACCTCCAGCTCTGGTAGGTCTCGAGCAGTCCGGTCGTAGAAGCACTTAGCGAGCTGCTTTCTGTGACGCAGTTTGTCCGTGACGCCAACCATGACGCAGGGCTCAAGTAGCTTGTTAGCTACGGGGATAGTAGTCTTCAGACGTCTGGACAGAAGGCGTTGTGCTGGGCTGCTGTCCATGTTTTCGGTGGGTGTGTTCCTCCACTGTAAGATCGCTTTCCATGGGTCGTTGCTGTCGCGCAAGGCCCTGCTTAACAGGTTTTTTGCAATCTTGACAGCTGATTCTGCCTTGCCATTTGCTTTTGGGTGTCTTGGAGAGGAGGTCACGTGGTCAAACTCCCATTCTGAGGCGAAACGCTTGAACTGTGCAGTGAATTGTGGGCCATTGTCCGTGATTACCTTGTCAGGCTGACCTTGCCTTGCAAACTGCGCCTTGCAGCGCTTTATGACCGTCTCTGCGGACAAGTCAGGGAGCAGTTCAATTTCCCAAAAGTCAGAGTAATGATCAACGAGGAGAAGATAGTCCTTTTGTCTGTGGCTGAATAAGTCCATGCTGATGATTTGCCAGGCCCTTGTGGGCAGTTCGTGTGACATCATGGTTTCCTTTTGCTGTTCATGAGCGTACTCGTTGCATGTGGTACAGTTGCTGACAAAGTCTTTAATTTCTGCTTGCATGTTTGGCCAGTATAATGTTTCACGAGCCTGACGGTAGCATGCGTCACCTCCGACGTGACTGGAGTGTATGCGGGTAAGCATCTCTGGACGTAGTGATTTGGGAATAATGACCTTCTGACCTCTGAACAAGACGCCATTTTGCACACTGATCTCATCTCGAAAGGTCCAGTATTCTCTCACTGTGAAAGGTGTCTCCTCTTTCAGATATGGCCAACCTGCTAGAGCCATGGACTTCAGTGACTGTAGGTGTTCGTCCTTGTCAGTATGTTGCCTGATCTGGGCTAGGCGGTGATCTGTCACGTTTAAGTAGTCTGCCTGATTGATCTGTTGAACATCTTGTTGTTCCTGCTGTAGCGAACAGATGGCCTGCCGCTGATAGGCAGTGCCTCTACCTGTACATTGTGCTGTTGCCCTGCTCAGTGTGTCGCTGATGTACATCTCAGGTCCTGGCTTGTAAATGACCTTCAGGCTGTAGTTTTGCAGAGTCAGGAGCATACTTTGAAGCCTCTTGGGCGCGTTGAGGAGAGGTTTACTGAATATGGCAATGAGTGGTTTGTGGTCAGTTTCAGCGGTGACCAGCTCTCGACCATATAAGTAGTGATGGAATCGCTGGCAGGCGAAGACGATGCTGAGGCACTCTTTCTCAATTTGTGCATAGTTTTGTTCGGTGGGGGTGAGCGCTCTCGAGGCAAACGCAACGGGCTGGCCTTCCTGCATAAGGCAGCATCCAAGTCCCCTTTGGCTAGAGTCGCTCTGGATTGTGACAGGCTTCGTGACGTCGTAGTAGCGCAACACTGGCATGGATGAAGCCAGAGATTTCATCTCCTGCACTGCGGCCTCGTGCTTGGGTAGCCAGTGCCATGGTGTGTCTTTGTCCAGCAATCGGCGCAGAGGCTCACAGACTGCTGATAGGTGTGGCATGAACTTTGCAAGATAGTTTGCAAAGCCGATGAGACGCTGTACTCCTTTTGCATCAGACGGGTTTGGCATGTCGAGGATCGCTTGGACCTTGTCTGGGTCCGGCTTCAGGCCTTTTGCCGAGAGAATGTGGCCATGGAAGTGGACGTCTTTCACCTTGAACTGCAGCTTCTTCAGGCCAAGACGAAGCTTAACTGATCGGCAGCGCTCCATCAGTGCCAGGAGCTTCACATCGTGGTCGCGTTCTGCTTCTTCGTCTGTTTCACCACAGCCTACGATCAGGATATCATCGGCGATGGGTTCAATGCCCTTGAGCCCAGCCAGTAACTCGTGCTGCTTGCGTTGGTATACCTCAGGCGCCACTGAGACACCAAACGGGAGCTTGAGCCAGCGTTTCCGACCCCAGGGGGTCCAGAAGGTAGTCATGAAGCTGCTTTCTTCGTCCAGCTTGCATTGAAGGAATGCATCTCGGGCATCCACCAAGGTGAAAATCCTGGCCTTGGGAAGCTTATAGAGGACATCCTCTAGTGTCGGCATGATGTAGTGGGATCGTTTCAGTGCTTGGTTCAGATGCTTTGGGTCGATGCAGACCCTCAGCTTCTCTGGTTTTTTTACTATGACCATATTGCTGATCCAGTCAGTTGGTTCAGTCACAGATGTCATGTGGCCATCGGCCTCATACTTGTCCAGCTGGGCCTTCACAGCCACTTTCATTGCAATGGGCACATTGCGAGGAGCACACTGGACTGGAGTAATGCTCTCATCCACTTCAAAGTGTACCTCCCCAGGCACTGATTCAACGGGCATGTTGAATACATCGTCATATCTACTGAGTAGTTGTTCTTTGGACAGGGGTCCATGCTGGACATGATCCACAATGTGCAGGTCATTTGGTACAGTGAACTGCATCAGTCCCAGGCGTTCGCATGTAGAGCCTGAGAGGAGAGGATTTTGACTGGTTTTCACAATCTCGAACTCCAGCTTGTGTTTGCGTCCCCGAATAACACATTCGGTCTCAAAGGTGCCCATAGAGCTCATTAGTTCTCCTGAGTACAGCTTTAGTCTAGTATCGCTGGGAAATAGATGTGTGTCAGGTGCCAGATTGATTTTGTCTTTGTAGCTCATTACGTTGCATGTAGCACCCGAGTCCAGTTGACATTGTTGTTGCTTGTTGTGTAATCGTAGTGTCACAAACCATTTCTTCCCTCTTGAGTGTACAGCCCCAATGGATTCATGCATGTAAATGTCACTTTCACTGTTCAGCTCTGAACATTGAGTAACATCATCAACACAGTGAATCTTGCCCTCACTCACCCTTCTTTTGCTTTTGAGACACACTTTTGCAAAGTGATTATTAGTTCCACAAGCTCTGCATGGTTTTCCATAGGCCGGGCAGTGCTCTTTGCCACGTGTGTGTGTATTCCCACAGTATTTACATGCTACGGGGCTCTCTGTGTTCACCGTTCGTGGTGAATTACTCTGCCTCGATTGGTTTTGTCTGAATGTCTGCCTAGTAACAGCGTGAACAGTATCAACGTCGGAGCGTGGGGTTTCAGTTTCCATTGCTCTCATTCTCATGTCAGTGACTTCAGCAGTGCGGCACATTTCGATGGCAGTTACTAATGTTAAGCCTCTCTCTCTCAGTAGACGCCGGCGCGTATTCTCATTTGCAATTCCCAGTACTATTTTGTCACGAATCAGTTCATCTTTCAATCCCCCGTATTCACAAGTGGCGGATTTCTCTCTCAAACGGGTTACAAAGTTGTGTACTGACTCACCCTCTTCCTGTTTGCAGCTTCCGAAAACGAACCGCTCGTAAATTACGTTTCTGGCGGGTTTGAAGTAATTCTCCAATGCATCCAATATAGCCTTTGCATCACACTGTTGTCGTGCCGTGAGGGTGAGATTGTGCCGGTAGATATGCCTGCATTCGCTGCCCATTAAACTCCTCAGAGTTGCCGCTTGTACCTCGTTGGGTTTCTCACGTAGACCGGTCGCCAGCGCATAGTCCTCGAATTCATCCCTGAAGTTGTCCCAATTAGTATTCCAGTCCCCTGTGAGAACCATGTGATTTGGTGGCGGAATGTTCGCTGCCATAGCAATGGAATAGGAGATTTCTTTGTCTTCAGTCATGGAGGTAGGTAGTGATGCTAGCTAGCCAGCTAACACGAGTTGATCAGTGTTGTGAGTAGGAAACGGCTTGTGTTCGCATATGGAACGTAACTGCGCCTATACTGTACTTAGCTACAAAAATAACAAACGTGTGTTTTCCGAGCCACTTCTGACACCATGTTTCTGTATGATATGTTGGATTAAGGAATAAAGACAGACACCAATGTTCAGTTCAATAGCCTTGTTCAGCCTTGTACAAATCCCTACGCGTGGAGTCTGGGGAACAGTCCAACTAGTCGATTACCTATCAACTAGACTCCGTAACAGTGGGCAGAAGCTGAAAAGAGTGAAGTTAATCGATCCCAGTCGAGAGAGGACCTGATTTTTTTGTATATGACAGTAAAATATTGTTATGATGACTATAACATTTGTTGGCACCTTCAATTCTTGCACATTTTCGCATAAAAATTATATTTCAACACTCTGTCTGCTCAGGCAACATTGATGAACTCCTAAACTTGGAACCAATCAGAGGTCCCGTACATATCCCTCGTAATGAAGGCAGCCAATGGCCTGCTTCTATCTACGATGTAACTACAGCCTCTTGTGAAAACTGCTGTTTGATGAAGAGAAACAGATATATCTAGCTCCCGAAGACTGAAATAAGATAAATATAATGTTTCGAGTGTACTTGAAATATCCAGCATGCAATACGAATTGTCTTGATAGAATGAAGAGGTAACTCCATGGACCTTTTATCAAATGTATTGAAAGCTAGTCAATGTTACAGTTTGAATAGCCTAGCCAGCTACTGTACATGTCAATTTAGCCAGCTACTGTAAATGTCAATTTGTGTTTCATTAGCTAGCTATCTCTCTGTCAGTTAATTGACATTTTGAATCATGTTTTGGCATGATTATATGTCTCATTTCAAGTAACTAGCTGCAGGCTTAAAGAAACATTCCAATCATATACTTTGCATAGAAACCCAAATAAAAGCATGTATATAGAAAGAAGTGTGTGTGTCATGTCTGCTAGAATGGAGGTTTAAAAATGACAGCTACATATTAGCCTGACCCTGCCAGCCGTTCTGTACCTTGTCACACCACCCTGGATTATTGACCTCTGCCTGCTCTGAGACTGCCTGCCGTTCTGTACTTTTTGGACTCTGATCTGGATTATTGACCTCTGCCTGCCCTGAGACTGCCTGCCGTTCTGTACTTTTTGGACTCTGATCTGGATTACTGATCTCTGCCTGCCCTTGACCTGTTGTTTACCTGCCCCCTGATTTTGTAATAACCTTTTGTTACTTCGACAATGTCAACATCTGGGTCTTCTCCTGAAACGTGATACAGTGAATGGGAGTATATTTAGGTGGTTTAAATTATTAACTTTCCTGCTAACCTTCTAAAAGTTGACGGTGCCAAAATCTTGCCAATGCATTCATTATTCTACTAACTATGACTGAGTGTGAGACATGTTTTCCATAATGTACAGTACCAGTCTAAAGTTTGGACACCTATTAATTCAAGGGTTTTCCTTTATTTTTACTATTTTATTTACATTGTAGAATAATAGTGAAGATGTCAAAACTATGAAATATCACATATGGAATCATGTAGTAACCAAAAAAGTGTTAAACGAAGTCGGGGGAGAAGGGCCTTGGTCAGGGAGGTGACCAAGAAAACAATGGTCACTCTGACAGAGTTCCAGAGTTCCTCTGTGGAGATGGGAGAACCTTCCAGAAGGACAACCATCTCTGCAGCACTCCACCAATCAGGCCTTTATGGTAGAGTGGCCAGACGGAAGCCAATCCTCAGTAAAATGCACATGACAGCCCACTTGGAGTTTGCCAAATGGCACCTAAAGGACTCTCAGACCATGAGAAACAAGATTATCTGGTCTGATGAAACCAAGATTGAACTCTTTGGCCTGAATGCGAAATGTCACGTCTGGGGGAAACCAGGCACCATCCCTACAGTGATGCATGGTGGTGGCAGCATCATGCTGTGGGGATATTTTTCAGCGACAGGGACTGGGAGACTAGTCAGGATCGAAGGAAAGATGAACGGAGCAAAGTACAGAGAGAACCTTGATGAAAACCTGCTCCAGAGCACTCAGGACCTCAGACTGGGGGGCGAAGGTTCACCTTCCAACCGGACAACGACCCTAAGCACACAGCCAAGACAACGCAGGAGCGGCTTCGGGACAAGTCTCTGAATGTCCTTGAGTTGCCCAGCCAGAGTCCGGACTTGAATCCGATCAAACATCTCTTGAGAGACCTGAAAATAGCTGTGCAGTGACGCTCCCCATCCAACCTGACAGAGCTTGAGAGGATCTGCAGAGAAGAATGGGAGAAACTCCCCAAATACAGGTGTGCCAAGCTTGTAGCGTCGTACCCAAGAAGACTTGAGGCTGTAATCGCTGCCAAAGGTGCTTCAACAAAGTACTGAGTAAAGGGTCTGAATGCTTATGTACATTTCATATTTCAGTTTGTATTTGTTATACATTTGCCAAAAATTCTAAAAACCAGTTTTTGCTTTGTCGTTATGGGGTATTGTGTGTGTGTGTGTATATTGATGAGGGATAAAAAAACAATTTAATAAATTTTAGAACAAGGCTGTAACGTAACAATGTGGAAAAGTGAAGGGGTCTGAATACTTTCCGACTGCACTGTATATGAAGTGCCATGGAGGGCACAATATTACAATGTTGCAGTCCAGAAAAGAGAGCTTTACCATCTCTGCCAAAAGCCTGGGCCTCTGGTGGAGATTGTAAAACTGTCATCAATATGCTTCAGTATTCTCCCTTCTCTCTAGGAGCATTTGGGTGCCAAGATCCCCATAGGCTCCTCTGGACCGTACCTCTCCCAGAACCCATAGGCTCCTCTGGACCGTACCTCTCCCAGAACCCATAGGCTCCTCTGGAACGTACCTCTCCCAGAACCCATAGACTCCTCTGGACCGTACCTCTCCCAGAACCCATAGGCTCCACTGGACCGTACCTCTCCCAGAACCCCATAGGCTCCTCTGGACTGTACCTCTCCCAGAACCTATAGGCTCCTCTGGACCGTACCTCTCCCAGAACCCATAGGCTCCTCTGGACCATACCTCTCCCAGAACCCATAGGCTCCTCTGGACCGTACCTCTCCCAGAACCCCATAGGCTCCTCTGGACCGTACCTCTCCCAGAACCCATAGGCTCCTCTGGACCATACCTCTCCCAGAACCCATAGGCTCCTCTGGACCATACCTCTCCCAGAACCCATAGGCTCCTGTGGACCATACCTCTCCCAGAACCCATAGGCTCCTCTGGACCGTATATATGAAGCGATGTATGTAGAAAAGTTATTCAAGCAACCTTTTTCAGCGAGCGGTTGATTGGACTGGCAGTGGACGAAGTGCACACTGTTGTTCACCGGTTAGTCTATATTTCAGTCTACATGTTCAGATGAACTTCTGGCTAGCTATTGCCGCTAGCTAGCTGTATCATTCATCCTACTTTACTATCAACTGGCTAGCTGCATCATTCATCCTACTTTACTATCAACTGGCTAGCTGTATCTATCATTCATCCTACTTTACTATCAACTGGCCAGCTGTATCATTCATCCTACTTTATTATCAACTGGCTAGCTGCATCTATCATTCATCCTACTTCGCTATCAACTGGCCTGCTGTATCATTAATCCTACTTTACTATCAACTGTCTAGCTGTATCATTCATACTACTTTACTATCAACTGGCCAGCTGCATCATTCATCCTACTTTACTATCAACTGGCTAGCTGCATCATTCATCCTACTTTACTATCAACTGGCTAGCTGTATCTATCATTCATCCTACTTTACTATCAACTGGCCAGCTGTATCATTCATCCTACTTTATTATCAACTGGCTAGCTGCATCTATCATTCATCCTACTTCGCTATCAACTGGCCAGCTGTATCATTAATCCTACTTTACTATCAAATGTCTAGCTGCATTATTCATCCTACTTTACTATCAACTGGCTAGCTGTACCTATCATTCATCCTACTTTACTATCAACTGGCTAGCTGTATCTAGCATTCATCCTACTTTACTATCAACTGGCTAGCTGTATATATTATTCATCCTACTTTACTATCAACTGGCCAGCTGTATCTATCATTCATCCTACTTTACTATCAACTGACCAGCTGTATCTATCATTCAACCTACTTTACTATCAAATGGCCAGCTGCATCATTCATTCTACTTTACTATCAACTGGCTAGCTGTATCTATCATTCATCCTACTTTACTATCAACTGGCTAGCTGTATATATTATTCATCCTACTTTACTATCAACTGGCCAGCTGTATCTATCATTCAACCTACTTTACTATCAACTGGCCAGCTGTATCTATCATTCAACCTACTTTACTATCAAATGGCCAGCTGCATCATTCATTCTACTTTACTATCAACTGGCTAGCTGTATCTATCATGCATCCTACTTCACTATCAACTGGCTAGCTGTATCTATCATTCATCCTACTTTACTATCAACTGGCTAGCTGTATCTATCATTCATCCTACTTTACTATCAACTGGCCAGCTGTATCTATTATTCATCCTACTTTAATATCAATTGGCTAGCTGCATCATTCATCCTACTTTACTATCAACTGGCCAGCTGTATCTATCATTCATGCTACTTTACTATCAAATGGCTAGCTGTATCTATCATTTATTCTACTTTACTATCAACTGGCCAGCTGTATCTATCATTTATTCTACTTCACTATCAACTGGCCAGCTGCATCATTCATCCTACTTTACTATCAAATGGCTAGCTGTATCTATAATTTATCCTACTTTACTATCAACTGTCTAGCTGCATCATTCATACTACTTTACTATCAACTGGCTAGCTGTACCTATCATTCATCCTACTTTACTATCAACTGGCAAGCTGTATCTATTATTCATCCTACTTTACTATCAACTAGCTAGCTGTATCTATCATTCATCCTACTTTACTATCAACTGGCTAGCTGTATATATTATTCATCCTACTTTACTATCAACTGGCCAGCTGTATCTATCATTCAACCTACTTTACTATCAACTGGCCAGCTGTATCTATCATTCAACCTACTTTACTATCAAATGGCCAGCTGCATTCATTCTACTTTACTATCAACTGGCTAGCTGTATCTATCATGCATCCTACTTCACTATCAACTGGCTAGCTGTATCTATCATTCATCCTACTTTACTATCAATTGGCTAGCTGTATCTATCATTCATCCTACTTTACTATCAACTGGCCAGCTGCATCATTCAATCTACTTTACTATCAATTGGCCAGCTGTATCTATTATTCATCCTACTTTACTATCAATTGGCTAGCTGCATCATTCATCCTACTTTACTATCAACTGGCCAGCTGTATCTATCATTCATGCTACTTTACTATCAAATGGCTAGCTGTATCTATCATTTATTCTACTTTACTATAAACTGGCCAGCTGTATCTATCATTTATTCTACTTTACTATCAACTGGCCAGCTGTATCTATCATTCATGCTACTTTACTATCAACTGGCCAGCTGTATCTATCATTCATGCTACTTTACTATCAAATGGCTAGCTGTATCTATCATTTATTCTACTTTACTATCAACTGGCCAGCTGTATCTATCATTTATTCTACTTTACTATCAACTGGCCAGCTGCATCATTCATCCTACTTTACTATCAAATGGCTAGCTGTATCTATAATTTATCCTAATTTACTATCAGCTGGCCAGCTGCATCATTCATCCTACTTTACTATCAACTGGCTAGTTGCATCTATCATTCATCCTACTTTATTATCAACTGGCTAGCTGCATCTATCATTCATTCTACTTCGCTATCAACTGGCCAGCTGTATCATTAATCCTACTTTACTATCAACTGTCTAGCTGCATCATTCATTCTACTTTACTATCAACTGGCTAGCTGTACCTATCATTCATCATACTTTACTATCAACTGGCTAGCTGTATCTATTATTCATCCTACTTTACTATCAACTGGCTAGCTGTATCTATCATTCATCCTACTTTAATATCAACTGGCTAGCTGTATCTAGCATTCATCCTACTTTACTATCAACTGGCTAGCTGTATATATTATTCATCCTACTTTACTATCAACTGGCCAGCTGTATCTATCATTCAACCTACTTTACTATCAACTGGCCAGCTGTATCTATCATTCAACCTACTTTACTATCAAATGGCCAGCTGCATCATTCATTCTACTTTACTATCAACTGGCTAGCTGTATCTATCATTCATCCTACTTTACTATCAACTGGCTAGCTGTATATATTATTCATACTACTTTACTATCAACTGGCCAGCTGTATCTATCATTCAACCTACTTTACTATCAACTGGCCAGCTGTATCTATCATTCAACCTACTTTACTATCAAATGGCCAGCTGCATCATTCATTCTACTTTACTATCAACTGGCTAGCTGTATCTATCATGCATCCTACTTCACTATCAACTGGCTAGCTGTATCTATCATTCATACTACTTTACTATCAATTGGCCAGCTGTATCTATTATTCATCCTACTTTACTATCAATTGGCTAGCTGCATCATTCATCCTACTTTACTATCAACTGGCCAGCTGTATCTATCATTCATGCTACTTTACTATCAAATGGCTAGCTGTATCTATCATTTATTCTACTTTACTATCAACTGGCCAGCTGTATCTATCATTTTTCTACTTTACTATCAACTGGCCAGCTGCATCATTCATCCTACTTTACTATCAAATGGCTAGCTGTATCTATAATTTATCCTACTTTACAATCAACTGGCCAGCTGCATCATTCATCCTACTTTACTATCAACTGGCCAGCTGCATCATTCATCCTACTTTACTATCAACTGGCCAGCTGCATCTATCATTCATCCTACTTTACTATCAACTGGCCAGCTGCATCATTCATCCTACTTTACTATCAACTGGCCAGCTGTATCTATCATTCATCCTACTTTATTATCAACTGGCCAGCTGTATCTATCATTCATCCTACTTTACTATCAACTGGCTAGCTGTATCATTCATCCTACTTTACTGTCAACTGGCCAGCTGTATCTATCATTCAACCTACTTTACTATCAAATGGCCAGCTGCATCATTCATGCTACTTTACTATCAACTGGCTAGCTGTATCTATCATGCATCCTACTTCACTATCAACTGGCTAGCTGTATCTATCATTCATCCTACTTTACTATCAACTGGCCAGCTGTATCTATCATTCAACCTACTTTACTATCAACTGGCCAGCTGTATCTATCATTCAACCTACTTTACTATCAAATGGCCAGCTGCATCATTCATTCTACTTTACTATCAACTGGCTAGCTGTATCTATCATGCATCCTACTTCACTATCAACTGGCTAGCTGTATCTATCATTCATCCTACTTTACTATCAATTGGCTAGCTGTATCTATCATTCATCCTACTTTACTATCAACTGGCAAGCTGCATCATTCAATCTACTTTACTATCAATTGGCCAGCTGTATCTATTATTCATCCTACTTTACTATCAATTGGCTAGCTGCATCATTCATCCTACTTTACTATCAACTGGCCAGCTGTATCTATCATTCATGCTACTTTACTATCAAATGGCTAGCTGTATCTATCATTTATTCTACTTTACTATCAACTGGCCAGCTGTATCTATCATTTATTCTACTTTACTATCAACTGGCCAGCTGCATCATTCATCCTACTTTACTATCAAATGGCTAGCTGTATCTATAATTTATCCTACTTTACTATCAGCTGGCCAGCTGCATCATTCATCCTACTTTACTATCAACTGGCTAGTTGCATCTATCATTCATCCTACTTTACTATCAACTGGCCAGCTGTATCATTCATACTACTTTACTATCAACTGGCCAGCTGCATCATTCATTCTACTTTACTATCAACTGGCTAGCTGCATCATTCATTCTACTTTACTATCAACTGGCTAGCTGTATCTATCATTCATCCTACTTTACTATCAACTGGCCAGCTGTATCATTCATCCTACTTTATTATCAACTGGCTAGCTGCATCTGTCATTCATTCTACTTCGCTATCAACTGGCCAGCTGTATCATTAATCCTACTTTACTATCAACTGTCTAGCTGCATCATTCATCCTACTTTACTATCAACTGGCTAGCTGTACCTATCATTCATCCTACTTTACTATCAACTGGCTAGCTGTATCTATTATTCATCCTACTTTACTATCAACTGGCTAGCTGTATCTATCATTCATCCTACTTTAATATCAACTGGCTAGCTGTATCTAGCATTCATCCTACTTTACTATCAACTGGCTAGCTGTATATATTATTCATCCTACTTTACTATCAACTGGCCAGCTGTATCTATCATTCAACCTACTTTACTATCAACTGGCCAGCTGTATCTATCATTCAACCTACTTTACTATCAAATGGCCAGCTGCATCATTCATTCTACTTTACTATCAACTGGCTAGCTGTATCTATCATTCATCCTACTTTAATATCAACTGGCTAGCTGTATATATTATTCATCCTACTTTACTATCAACTGGCCAGTTGTATCTATCATTCAACCTACTTTACTATCAACTGGCCAGCTGTATCTATCATTCATCCTACTTTAATATCAACTGGCTAGCTGTATCTATCATTCATCCTACTTTACTATCAACTGGCCAGCTGCATCATTCAATCTACTTTACTATCAATTGGCCAGCTGTATCTATTATTCATCCTACTTTACTATCAATTGGCTAGCTGCATCATTCATCCTACTTTACTATCAACTGGCCAGCTGTATCTATCATTCATGCTACTTTACTATCAAATGGCTAGCTGTATCTATCATTTATTCTACTTTACTATCAACTGGCCAGCTGTATCTATCATTTTTCTACTTTACTATCAACTGGCCAGCTGCATCATTCATCCTACTTTACTATCAAATGGCTAGCTGTATCTATAATTTATCCTACTTTACAATCAACTGGCCAGCTGCATCATTCATCCTACTTTACTATCAACTGGCCAGCTGCATCATTCATCCTACTTTACTATCAACTGGCCAGCTGCATCTATCATTCATCCTACTTTACTATCAACTGGCCAGCTGCATCATTCATCCTACTTTACTATCAACTGGCCAGCTGTATCTATCATTCATCCTACTTTATTATCAACTGGCCAGCTGTATCTATCATTCATCCTACTTTACTATCAACTGGCTAGCTGTATCATTCATCCTACTTTACTGTCAACTGGCCAGCTGTATCTATCATTCAACCTACTTTACTATCAAATGGCCAGCTGCATCATTCATGCTACTTTACTATCAACTGGCTAGCTGTATCTATCATGCATCCTACTTCACTATCAACTGGCTAGCTGTATCTATCATTCATCCTACTTTACTATCAACTGGCTAGCTGTATCTATCATTCACCCTACTTTACTATCAACTGGCCAGCTGCATCATTCAATCTACTTTACTATCAATTGGCCAGCTGTATCTATTATTCATCCTACTTTACTATCAATTGGCTAGCTGCATCATTCATCCTACTTTACTATCAACTGGCCATCTGTATCTATCATTCATGCTACTTTACTATCAAATGGCTAGCTGTATCTATCATTTATTCTACTTTACTATCAACTGGCCAGCTGTATCTATCATTTATTCTACTTTACTATCAACTGGCCAGCTGCATCATTCATTCATCCTACTTTACTATCAACTGGCCAGCTGTATCATTCATACTACTTTACTATCAACTGGCCAGCTGCATCATTCATTCTACTTTACTATCAACTGGCTAGCTGCATCATTCATCCTACTTTACTATCAACTGGCTAGCTGTATCTATCATTCATCCTACTTTACTATCAACTGGCCAGCTGTATCATTCATCCTACTTTATTATCAACTGGCTAGCTGCATCTGTCATTCATTCTACTTCGCTATCAACTGGCCAGCTGTATCATTAATCCTACTTTACTATCAACTGTCTAGCTGCATCATTCATCCTACTTTACTATCAACTGGCTAGCTGTACCTATCATTCATCCTACTTTACTATCAACTGGCTAGCTGTATCTATTATTCATCCTACTTTACTATCAACTGGCTAGCTGTATCTATCATTCATCCTACTTTAATATCAACTGGCTAGCTGCATCATTCATCCTACTTTACTATCAACTGGCCAGCTGTATCTATCATTCATGCTACTTTACTATCAAATGGCTAGCTGTATCTATCATTTATTCTACTTTACTATCAACTGGCCAGCTGTATCTATCATTTATTCTACTTTACTATCAACTGGCCAGCTGCATCATTCATCCTACTTTACTATCAAATGGCTAGCTGTATCTATAATTTATCCTACTTTACTATCAACTGGCCAGCTATATCATTCATACTACTTTACTATCAACTGGCCAGCTAGATCATTCATCGTACTTTACTTTCAACTGGCCAGCAGCATCATTCATCCTACTTTACTATCAACTGACCAGCTGTATCTATCATTCATCCTACTTTACTATCAACTGGCCAGCTGTATCTATCACGCATACTACTTTACTATCAACTGGCCAGCTGTATCTATCATTCACCCTACTTTACTGTCAACTGGCCAGCTGCATCATTCATCCTACTTTACTATCATCTGGCCAGCTGTATCATTCATCCTACTTTACTATCAACTGGCTAGCTGATCATTCATTCTACTTTACTATCAACTGGCCAGCTGCATCTATCATTCATCCTACTTTACTATCAATTGGCTAGCTGCATCATTCATCCTACTTTACTATCAACTGGCCAGCTGTATCTATCATTCATGCTACTTTACTATCAAATGGCTAGCTGTATCTATCATTTATTCTACTTTACTATCAACTGGCCAGCTGTATCTATCATTTATTCTACTTTACTATCAACTGGCCAGCTGCATCATTCATCCTACTTTACTATCAAATGGCTAGCTGTATCTATAATTTATCCTACTTTACTATCAACTGGCCAGCTATATCATTCATACTACTTTACTATCAACTGGCCAGCTGCATCATTCATCCTACTTTACTTTCAACTGGCCAGCTGCATCATTCATCCTACTTTACTATCAACTGGCCAGCTGTATCTATCACGCATACTACTTTACTATCAACTGGCCAGCTGTATCTATCATTCATCCTACTTTACTGTCAACTGGCCAGCTGCATCATTCATCCTACTTTACTATCAACTGACCAGCTGTATCTATCATTCATCCTACTTTACTATCAACTGGCCAGCTGTATCTATCACGCATACTACTTTACTATCAAATGGCTAGCTGTATCTATAATTTACCCTACTTTACAATCAACTGGCCAGCTGCATCATTCATCCTACTTTAATATCAACTGGCCAGCTGCATCATTCATCCTAATTTACTATCAACTGGCCAGCTGTATCTATCATTCATCCTACTTTACTATCATCTGGCTAGCTGTATCATTCATCCTACTTTACTGTCAACTGGCCAGCTGTATCTATCATTCAACCTACTTTACTATCAAATGGCCAGCTGCATCATTCATGCTACTTTACTATCAACTGGCTAGCTGTATCTATCATGCTTCCTACTTCACTATCAACTGGCTAGCTGTATCTATCATTCATCCTACTTTACTATCAACTGGCTAGCTGTATCTATCATTCATCCTACTTTACTATCAATTGGCTAGCTGCATCATTCATCCTACTTTACTATCAACTGGCCAGCTGTATCTATCATTCATGCTACTTTACTATCAAATGGCTAGCTGTATCTATCATTTATTCTACTTTACTATCAACTGGCCAGCTGTATCTATCATTTATTCTACTTTACTATCAACTGGCCAGCTGCATCATTCATCCTACTTTACTATCAAATGGCTAGCTGTATCTATAATTTATCCTACTTTACTATCAACTGGCCAGCTATATCATTCATACCTCTTTACTATCAACTGGCCAGCTGCATCATTCATCCTACTTTACTTTCAACTGGCCAGCTGCATCATTCATCCTACTTTACTATCAACTGACCAGCTGTATCTATCATTCATCCTACTTTACTATCAACTGGCCAGCTGTATCTATCACGCATACTACTTTACTATCAACTGGCCAGCTGTATCTATCATTCATCCTACTTTACTGTCAACTGGCCAGCTGCATCATTCATCCTACTTTACTATCATCTGGCCAGCTGTATCATTCATCCTACTTTACTATCAACTGGCTAGCTGATCATTCATTCTACTTTACTATCAACTGGCCAGCTGCATCTATCATTCATCCTACTTTACTATCAATTGGCTAGCTGCATCATTCATCCTACTTTACTATCAACTGGCCAGCTGTATCTATCATTCATGCTACTTTACTATCAAATGGCTAGCTGTATCTATCATTTATTCTACTTTACTATCAACTGGCCAGCTGTATCTATCATTTATTCTACTTTACTATCAACTGGCCAGCTGCATCATTCATCCTACTTTACTATCAAATGGCTAGCTGTATCTATAATTTATCCTACTTTACTATCAACTGGCCAGCTATATCATTCATACTACTTTACTATCAACTGGCCAGCTGCATCATTCATCCTACTTTACTTTCAACTGGCCAGCTGCATCATTCATCCTACTTTACTATCAACTGACCAGCTGTATCTATCATTCATCCTACTTTACTATCAACTGGCCAGCTGTATCTATCACGCATACTACTTTACTATCAACTGGCCAGCTGTATCTATCATTCATCCTACTTTACTGTCAACTGGCCAGCTGCATCATTCATCCTACTTTACTATCATCTGGCCAGCTGTATCATTCATCCTACTTTACTATCAACTGGCTAGCTGATCATTCATTCTACTTTACTATCAACTGGCCAGCTGCATCATTCATTCTACTTTACTATAAACTGGCCAGCTGCATCTATCATTCATCCTACTTTACTATCAACTGGCCAGCTGTATCTATCATTCAACCTACTTTACTATCAACTGGCCAGCTGTATCTATCATTCAACCTACTTTACTATCAAATGGCCAGCTGCATCATTCATTCTACTTTACTATCAACTGGCTAGCTGTATCTATAATGCATCCTACTTCACTATCAACTGGCTAGCTGTATCTATCATTCATCCTACTTTACTATCAACTGGCCATCTGCATCATTCAAACTACTTTACTATCAATTGGCCAGCTGTATCTATTATTCATCCTACTTTATCAATTGGCTAGCTGCATCATTCATCCTACTTTACTATCAACTGGCCAGCTGTATCTATCATTCATGCTACTTTACTATCAAATGGCTAGCTGTATCTATCATTTATTCTACTTTACTATCAACTGGCCAGCTGCATCATTCATCCTACTTTACTATCAAATGGCTAGCTGTATCTATAATTTATTCTACTTTACTATCAACTGGCCAGCTGCATCATTCATCCTACTTTACTATCAACTGGCCAGCTGCATCATTCATCCTACTTTACTATCAACTGGCCAGCTGCATCTATCATTCAACCTACTTTACTATCAACTGGCCAGCTGCATCATTCATCCTACTTTACTATCAACTGGCCAGCTGTATCTATCATTCATCCTACTTTACTGTCAACTGGGCAGCTGCATCATTCATCCTACTTTACTATCAACTGGCCAGCTGTATCATTCATCCTACTTTACTATCAACAGGCTAGCTGATCATTCATTCTACTTTACTATCAACTGGCCAGCTGCATCATTCATTCTACTTTACTATAAACTGGCCAGCTGCATCTATCATTCATCCTACTTTACTATCAACTGGCCAGCTGTATCTATCATTCACCCTACTTTACTATCAACTGGCCAGCTGTATCTATCATTCATCCTACTTTACTATCAACTGGCTAGCTGTATCTATCATGCATCCTACTTCACTATCAACTGGCTAGCTGTATCTATCATTCATCCTACTTTACTATCAACTGGCCAGCTGCATCATTCAAACTACTTTACTATCAATTGGCCAGCTGTATCTATTATTCATCCTACTTTATCAATTGGCTAGCTGCATCATTCATCCTACTTTACTATCAACTGGCCAGCTGTATCTATCATTCATGCTACTTTACTATCAAATGGCTAGCTGTATCTATAATTTATACTACTTTACTATCAACTGGCCAGCTGTATCTATCACTTATTCTACTTTACTATCAACTGGCCAGCTATATCATTCATCCAACTTTACTATCAAATGGCTAGCTGTATCTATAATATATCCTACTTTACTATCAACTGGCCAGCTGCATCATTCATCCTACTTTACTATCAACTGGCCAGCTGCATCATTCATCCTACTTTACTATCAACTGGCCAGCTGCATCTATCATTCATCCTACTTTACTATCAACTGGCCAGCTGCATCATTCATCCTACTTTACTATCAACTGGCCAGCTGTATCTATCATTCATCCTACTTTACTGTCAACTGGCCAGCTGCATTATTCATCCTACTTTACTATCAACTGGCCAGCTGTATAATTCATCCTACTTTACTATCAACTGGCTAGCTGATCATTCATTCTACTTTACTATCAACTGGCCAGCTGCATCATTCATTCTACTTTACTATAAACTGGCCAGCTGCATCTATCATTCATCCTACTTTACTATCAACTGGCCAGCTGTATCTATCATTCATCCTACTTTACTATCAACTGGCCAGCTGTATCTATCATTCATCCTACTTTACTATCAACTGGCCAGCTGTATCTATCATTCATCCTACTTTACTATCAACTGGCTAGCTGCATCATTCATTCTACTTTACTATCAACTGGCTAGCTGTATCTATCATGCATCCTACTTCACTATCAACTGGCTAGCTGTATGTATCATTCATCCTACTTTACTATCAACTGGCTAGCTGTATCTATCATTCATCCTACTTTACTATCAACTGGCCAGCTGCATCATTCAATCTACTTTACTATCAATTGGCCAGCTGTATCTATTATTCATCCTACTTTACTATCAATTGGCTAGCTGCATCATTCATCCTACTTTACTATCAACTGGCCAGCTGTATCTATCATTCATGCTACTTTACTATCAAATGGCTAGCTGTATCTATCATTTATTTTACTTTACTATCAACTGGCCAGCTGTAACTATAATTTATTCTACTTTACTATCAACTGGCCAGCTGCATCATTCATCCTACTTTACTATCAAATGGCTAGCTGTATCTATAATTTGTCCTACTTTACTATCAACTGGCCAGCTGCATCATTCATCCTACTTTACTATCAACTGGCCAGCTGCATCATTCATCCTACTTTACTATCAACTGGCCAGCTGTATCTGTCATTCATCCTACTTTACTGTCAACTGGCCAGCTGCATCATTCATCCTACTTTACTATCAACTGGCCAGCTGTATCATTCATCCTACTTTACTATCAACTGGCTAGCTGATCATTCATTCTACTTTACTATCAACTGGCCAGCTGCATCATTCATTCTACTTTACTATAAACTGGCCAGCTGCATCTATCATTCATCCTACTTTACTATCAACTGGCCAGCTGTATCTATCATTCATCCTACTTTACTATCAACTGGCCAGCTGTATCTATCATTCATCCTACTTTACTATCAACTGGCCAGCTGTATCTATCATTCATCCTACTTTACTATCAACTGGCCAGCTGTATCTATCATTCATCCTACTTTACTATCAACTGGCCAGCTGTATCTATCATTCATCCTACTTTACTATCAACTGGCTAGCTGCATCATTCATTCTACTTTACTATCAACTGGCTAGCTGTATCTATCATGCATCCTACTTCACTATCAACTGGCTAGCTGTATGTATAATTCATCCTACTTTACTTTCAACTGGCCAGCTGCATCATTCATCCTACTTTACTATCAACTGACCAGCTGTATCTATCATTCATCCTACTTTACTATCAACTGGCCAGCTGTATCTATCACGCATACTACTTTACTATCAACTGGCCAGCTGTATCTATCATTCATCCTACTTTACTGTCAACTGGCCAGCTGCATCATTCATCCTACTTTACTATCAACTGACCAGCTGTATCTATCATTCATCCTACTTTACTATCAACTGGCCAGCTGTATCTATCACGCATACTACTTTACTATCAACTGGCCAGCTGTATCTATCATTCATCCTACTTTACTATCAACTGGCTAGCTGTATCTATCATTCATCCTACTTTACTATCAACTGGCCAGCTGCATCATTCAATCTACTTTACTATCAATTGGCCAGCTGTATCTATTATTCATCCTACTTTACTATCAATTGGCTAGCTGCATCATTCATCCTACTTTACTATCAACTGGCCAGCTGTATCTATCATTCATGCTACTTTACTATCAAATGGCTAGCTGTATCTATCATTTATTTTACTTTACTATCAACTGGCCAGCTGTATCTATAATTTATTCTACTTTACTATCAACTGGCCAGCTGCATCATTCATCCTACTTTACTATCAAATGGCTAGCTGTATCTATAATTTGTCCTACTTTACTATCAACTGGCCAGCTGCATCATTCATCCTACTTTACTATCAACTGGCCAGCTGCATCATTCATCCTACTTTACTATCAACTGGCCAGCTGTATCATTCATCCTACTTTACTATCAACTGGCTAGCTGATCATTCATTCTACTTTACTATCAACTGGCCAGCTGCATCATTCATTCTACTTTACTATAAACTGGCCAGCTGCATCTATCATTCATCCTACTTTACTATCAACTGGCCAGCTGTATCTATCATTCATCCTACTTTACTATCAACTGGCCAGCTGTATCTATCATTCATCCTACTTTACTATCAACTGGCCAGCTGTATCTATCATTCATCCTACTTTACTATCAACTGGCCAGCTGTATCTATCATTCATCCTACTTTACTATCAACTGGCCAGCTGTATCTATCATTCATCCTACTTTACTATCAACTGGCTAGCTGCATCATTCATTCTACTTTACTATCAACTGGCTAGCTGTATCTATCATGCATCCTACTTCACTATCAACTGGCTAGCTGTATGTATAATTCATCCTACTTTACTTTCAACTGGCCAGCTGCATCATTCATCCTACTTTACTATCAACTGACCAGCTGTATCTATCATTCATCCTACTTTACTATCAACTGGCCAGCTGTATCTATCACGCATACTACTTTACTATCAACTGGCCAGCTGTATCTATCATTCATCCTACTTTACTGTCAACTGGCCAGCTGCATCATTCATCCTACTTTACTATCAACTGACCAGCTGTATCTATCATTCATCCTACTTTACTATCAACTGGCCAGCTGTATCTATCACGCATACTACTTTACTATCAACTGGCCAGCTGTATCTATCATTCATCCTACTTTACTATCAACTGGCTAGCTGTATCTATCATTCATCCTACTTTACTATCAACTGGCCAGCTGCATCATTCAATCTACTTTACTATCAATTGGCCAGCTGTATCTATTATTCATCCTACTTTACTATCAATTGGCTAGCTGCATCATTCATCCTACTTTACTATCAACTGGCCAGCTGTATCTATCATTCATGCTACTTCACTATCAAATGGCTAGCTGTATCTATCATTTATTTTACTTTACTATCAACTGGCCAGCTGTATCTATAATTTATTCTACTTTACTATCAACTGGCCAGCTGCATCATTCATCCTACTTTACTATCAAATGGCTAGCTGTATCTATAATTTGTCCTACTTTACTATCAACTGGCCAGCTGCATCATTCATCCTACTTTACTATCAACTGGCCAGCTGCATCAATCATCCTACTTTACTATCAACTGGCCAGCTGTATCTGTCATTCATCCTACTTTACTGTCAACTGGCCAGCTGCATCATTCATCCTACTTTACTATCAACTGGCCAGCTGTATCATTCATCCTACTTTACTATCAACTGGCTAGCTGATCATTCATTCTACTTTACTATCAACTGGCCAGCTGCATCATTCATTCTACTTTACTATAAACTGGCCAGCTGCATCTATCATTCATCCTACTTTACTATCAACTGGCCAGCTGTATCTATCATTCATCCTACTTTACTATCAACTGGCCAGCTGTATCTATCATTCATCCTACTTTACTATCAACTGGCCAGCTGTATCTATCATTCATCCTACTTTACTATCAACTGGCCAGCTGTATCTATCATTCATCCTACTTTACTATCAACTGGCCAGCTGTATCTATCATTCATCCTACTTTACTATCAACTGGCTAGCTGCATCATTCATTCTACTTTACTATCAACTGGCTAGCTGTATCTATCATGCATCCTACTTCACTATCAACTGGCTAGCTGTATGTATAATTCATCCTACTTTACTTTCAACTGGCCAGCTGCATCATTCATCCTACTTTACTATCAACTGACCAGCTGTATCTATCATTCATCCTACTTTACTATCAACTGGCCAGCTGTATCTATCACGCATACTACTTTACTATCAACTGGCCAGCTGTATCTATCATTCATCCTACTTTACTGTCAACTGGCCAGCTGCATCATTCATCCTACTTTACTATCAACTGACCAGCTGTATCTATCATTCATCCTACTTTACTATCAACTGGCCAGCTGTATCTATCACGCATACTACTTTACTATCAACTGGCCAGCTGTATCTATCATTCATCCTACCCTACTGTCAACTGGCCAGCTGCATCATTCATCCTACTTTACTATCATCTGGCCAGCTGTATCATATATCCTACTTTACTATCAACTGGCTAGCTGATCATTCATCCTACTTTACTATCAACTGGCCAGCTGCATCATTCATTCTACTTTACTATAAACTGGCCAGCTGCATCTATCATTCATCCTACTTTACTATCAACTGGCCAGCTGTATCTATCATTCAACCTACTTTACTATCAACTGGCCAGCTGTATCTATCATTCAACCTACTTTACTATCAAATGGCCAGCTGCATCATTCATTCTACTTTACTATCAACTGGCTAGCTGTATCTATCATGCATCCTACTTCACTATCAACTGGCTAGCTGTATCTATCATTCATCCTACTTTACTATCAACTGGCCATCTGCATCATTCAAACTACTTTACTATCAATTGGCCAGCTGTATCTATTATTCATCCTACTTTATCAATTGGCTAGCTGCATCATTCATCCTACTTTACTATCAACTGGCCAGCTGTATCTATCATTCATGCTACTTTACTATCAAATGGCTAGCTGTATCTATCATTTATTCTACTTTACTATCAACTGACCAGCTGCATCATTCATCCTACTTTACTATCAAATGGCTAGCTGTATCTATAATTTATTCTACTTTACTATCAACTGGCCAGCTGCATCATTCATCCTACTTTACTATCAACTGGCCAGCTGCATCATTCATCCTACTTTACTATCAACTGGCCAGCTGCATCTATCATTCAACCTACTTTACTATCAACTGGCCAGCTGCATCATTCATCCTACTTTACTATCAACTGGCCAGCTGTATCTATCATTCATCCTACTTTACTGTCAACTGGCCAGCTGCATCATTCATCCTACTTTACTATCAACTGGCCAGCTGTATCATTCATCCTACTTTACTATCAACAGGCTAGCTGATCATTCATTCTACTTTACTATCAACTGGCCAGCTGCATCATTCATTCTACTTTACTATAAACTGGCCAGCTGCATCTATCATTCATCCTACTTTACTATCAAATGGCCAGCTGTATCTATCATTCACCCTACTTTACTATCAACTGGCCAGCTGTATCTATCATTCATCCTACTTTACTATCAACTGGCTAGCTGTATCTATCATGCATCCTACTTCACTATCAACTGGCTAGCTGTATCTATCATTCATCCTACTTTACTATCAACTGGCCAGCTGCATCATTCAAACTACTTTACTATCAATTGGCCAGCTGTATCTATTATTCATCCTACTTTATCAATTGGCTGGCTGCATCATTCATCCTACTTTACTATCAACTGGCCAGCTGTATCTATCATTCATGCTACTTTACTATCAAATGGCTAGCTGTATCTATCATTTATTCTACTTTACTATCAACTGGCCAGCTGTATCTATCATTTATTCTACTTTACTATCAACTGGCCAGCTGCATCATTCATCCAACTTTACTATCAAATGGCTAGCTGTATCTATAATTTATCCTACTTTACTATCAACTGGCCAGCTGCATCATTCATCCTACTTTACTATCAATTGGCCAGCTGCATCATTCATCCTACTTTACTATCAACTGGCCAGCTGCATCTATCATTCATCCTACTATACTATCAACTGACCAGCTGCATCATTCATCCTACTTTACTATCAACTGGCCAGCTGTATCTATCATTCATCCTACTTTACTGTCAACTGGCCAGCTGCATTATTCATCCTACTTTACTATCAACTGGCCAGCTGTATCATTCATCCTACTTTACTATCAACTGGCTAGCTGATCATTCATTCTACTTTACTATCAACTGGCCAGCTGCATCATTCATTCTACTTTACTATAAACTGGCCAGCTGCATCTATCATTCATCCTACTTTACTATCAACTGGCCAGCTGTATCTATCATTCATCCTACTTTACTATCAACTGGCCAGCTGTATCTATCATTCATCCTACTTTACTATCAACTGGCCAGCTGTATCTATCATTCATCCTACTTTACTATCAACTGGCTAGCTGCATCATTCATTCTACTTTACTATCAACTGGCTAGCTGTATCTATCATGCATCCTACTTCACTATCAACTGGCTAGCTGTATCTATCATTCATCCTACTTTACTATCAACTGGCCAGCTGCATCATTCAAACTACTTTACTATCAATTGGCCAGCTGTATCTATTATTCATCCTACTTTATCAATTGGCTAGCTGCATCATTCATCCTACTTTACTATCAACTGGCCAGCTGTATCTATCATTCATGCTACTTTACTATCAAATGGCTAGCTGTATCTATCATTTATTCTACTTTACTATCAACTGGCCAGCTGTATCTATCATTTATTCTACTTTACTATCAACTGGCCAGCTGCATCATTCATCCAACTTTACTATCAAATGGCTAGCTGTATCTATAATTTATCCTACTTTACTATCAACTGGCCAGCTGCATCATTCATCCTACTTTACTATCAATTGGCCAGCTGCATCATTCATCCTACTTTACTATCAACTGGCCAGCTGCATCTATCATTCATCCTACTTTACTATCAACTGGCCAGCTGCATCATTCATCCTACTTTACTATCAACTGGCCAGCTGTATCTATCATTCATCCTACTTTACTGTCAACTGGCCAGCTGCATTATTCATCCTACTTTACTATCAACTGGCCAGCTGTATCATTCATCCTACTTTACTATCAACTGGCTAGCTGATCATTCATTCTACTTTACTATCAACTGGCCAGCTGCATCATTCATTCTACTTTACTATAAACTGGCCAGCTGCATCTATCATTCATCCTACTTTACTATCAACTGGCCAGCTGTATCTATCATTCATCCTACTTTACTATCAACTGGCCAGCTGTATCTATCATTCATCCTACTTTACTATCAACTGGCCAGCTGTATCTATCATTCATCCTACTTTACTATCAACTGGCTAGCTGCATCATTCATTCTACTTTACTATCAACTGGCTAGCTGTATCTATCATGCATCCTACTTCACTATCAACTGGCTAGCTGTATGTATCATTCATCCTACTTTACTATCAACTGGCTAGCTGTATCTATCATTCATCCTACTTTACTATCAACTGGCCAGCTGCATCATTCAATCTACTTTACTATCAATTGGCCAGCTGTATCTATTATTCATCCTACTTTACTATCAATTGGCTAGCTGCATCATTCATCCTACTTTACTATCAACTGGCCAGCTGTATCTATCATTCATGCTACTTTACTATCAAATGGCTAGCTGTATCTATCATTTATTTTACTTTACTATCAACTGGCCAGCTGTATCTATAATTTATTCTACTTTACTATCAACTGGCCAGCTGCATCATTCATCCTACTTTACTATCAAATGGCTAGCTGTATCTATAATTTGTCCTACTTTACTATCAACTGGCCAGCTGCATCATTCATCCTACTTTACTATCAACTGGCCAGCTGCATCATTCATCCTACTTTACTATCAACTGGCCAGCTGTATCTGTCATTCATCCTACTTTACTGTCAACTGGCCAGCTGCATCATTCATCCTACTTTACTATCAACTGGCCAGCTGTATCATTCATTCTACTTTACTATCAACTGGCTAGCTGATCATTCATTCTACTTTACTATCAACTGGCCAGCTGCATCATTCATTCTACTTTACTATAAACTGGCCAGCTGCATCTATCATTCATCCTACTTTACTATCAACTGGCCAGCTGTATCTATCATTCATCCTACTTTACTATCAACTGGCCAGCTGTATCTATCATTCATCCTACTTTACTATCAACTGGCCAGCTGTATCTATCATTCATCCTACTTTACTATCAACTGGCCAGCTGTATCTATCATTCATCCTACTTTACTATCAACTGGCCAGCTGTATCTATCATTCATCCTACTTTACTATCAACTGGCCAGCTGCATCATTCATCCTACTTTACTATCAACTCGCCAGCTGTATCTATCATTCATCCTACTTTATTATCAACTGGCCAGCTGTATCATTCATCCTACTTTACTGTCAACTGGCCAGCTGCATCTATCATTCATCCTACTTTACTATCAACTGGCCAGCTGCATCATTCATCCTACTTTACTATCAACTGGCCAGCTGTATCTATCATTCATCCTACTTTACTATCAACTGGCTAGCTGTATCTATCATTCATCCTACTTTACTATCAACTGGCCAGCTGCATCATTCAATCTACTTTACTATCAATTGGCCAGCTGTATCTATTATTCATCCTACTTTACTATCAATTGGCTAGCTGCATCATTCATCCTACTTTACTATCAACTGGCCAGCTGTATCTATCATTCATGCTACTTTACTATCAAATGGCTAGCTGTATCTATCATTTATTTTACTTTACTATCAACTGGCCAGCTGTATCTATAATTTATTCTACTTTACTATCAACTGGCCAGCTGCATCATTCATCCTACTTTACTATCAAATGGCTAGCTGTATCTATAATTTGTCCTACTTTACTATCAACTGGCCAGCTGCATCATTCATCCTACTTTACTATCAACTGGCCAGCTGCATCATTCATCCTACTTTACTATCAACTGGCCAGCTGTATCTGTCATTCATCCTACTTTACTGTCAACTGGCCAGCTGCATCATTCATCCTACTTTACTATCAACTGGCCAGCTGTATCATTCATCCTACTTTACTATCAACTGGCTAGCTGATCATTCATTCTACTTTACTATCAACTGGCCAGCTGCATCATTCATTCTACTTTACTATAAACTGGCCAGCTGCATCTATCATTCATCCTACTTTACTATCAACTGGCCAGCTGTATCTATCATTCATCCTACTTTACTATCAACTGGCCAGCTGTATCTATCATTCATCCTACTTTACTATCAACTGGCCAGCTGTATCTATCATTCATCCTACTTTACTATCAACTGGCCAGCTGTATCTATCATTCATCCTACTTTACTATCAACTGGCCAGCTGTATCTATCATTCATCCTACTTTACTATCAACTGGCTAGCTGCATCATTCATTCTACTTTACTATCAACTGGCTAGCTGTATCTATCATGCATCCTACTTCACTATCAACTGGCTAGCTGTATGTATAATTCATCCTACTTTACTTTCAACTGGCCAGCTGCATCATTCATCCTACTTTACTATCAACTGACCAGCTGTATCTATCATTCATCCTACTTTACTATCAACTGGCCAGCTGTATCTATCACGCATACTACTTTACTATCAACTGGCCAGCTGTATCTATCATTCATCCTACTTTACTGTCAACTGGCCAGCTGCATCATTCATCCTACTTTACTATCAACTGACCAGCTGTATCTATCATTCATCCTACTTTACTATCAACTGGCCAGCTGTATCTATCACGCATACTACTTTACTATCAACTGGCCAGCTGTATCTATCATTCATCCTACTTTACTATCAACTGGCTAGCTGTATCTATCATTCATCCTACTTTACTATCAACTGGCCAGCTGCATCATTCAATCTACTTTACTATCAATTGGCCAGCTGTATCTATTATTCATCCTACTTTACTATCAATTGGCTAGCTGCATCATTCATCCTACTTTACTATCAACTGGCCAGCTGTATCTATCATTCATGCTACTTTACTATCAAATGGCTAGCTGTATCTATCATTTATTTTACTTTACTATCAACTGGCCAGCTGTATCTATAATTTATTCTACTTTACTATCAACTGGCCAGCTGCATCATTCATCCTACTTTACTATCAAATGGCTAGCTGTATCTATAATTTGTCCTACTTTACTATCAATTGGCCAGCTGCATCATTCATCCTACTTTACTATCAACTGGCCAGCTGCATCAATCATCCTACTTTACTATCAACTGGCCAGCTGTATCTGTCATTCATCCTACTTTACTGTCAACTGGCCAGCTGCATCATTCATCCTACTTTACTATCAACTGGCCAGCTGTATCATTCATCCTACTTTACTATCAACTGGCTAGCTGATCATTCATTCTACTTTACTATCAACTGGCCAGCTGCATCATTCATTCTACTTTACTATAAACTGGCCAGCTGCATCTATCATTCATCCTACTTTACTATCAACTGGCCAGCTGTATCTATCATTCATCCTACTTTACTATCAACTGGCCAGCTGTATCTATCATTCATCCTACTTTACTATCAACTGGCCAGCTGTATCTATCATTCATCCTACTTTACTATCAACTGGCCAGCTGTATCTATCATTCATCCTACTTTACTATCAACTGGCCAGCTGTATCTATCATTCATCCTACTTTACTATCAACTGGCTAGCTGCATCATTCATTCTACTTTACTATCAACTGGCTAGCTGTATCTATCATGCATCCTACTTCACTATCAACTGGCTAGCTGTATGTATAATTCATCCTACTTTACTTTCAACTGGCCAGCTGCATCATTCATCCTACTTTACTATCAACTGACCAGCTGTATCTATCATTCATCCTACTTTACTATCAACTGGCCAGCTGTATCTATCACGCATACTACTTTACTATCAACTGGCCAGCTGTATCTATCATTCATCCTACTTTACTGTCAACTGGCCAGCTGCATCATTCATCCTACTTTACTATCAACTGACCAGCTGTATCTATCATTCATCCTACTTTACTATCAACTGGCCAGCTGTATCTATCACGCATACTACTTTACTATCAACTGGCCAGCTGTATCTATCATTCATCCTACTTTACTGTCAACTGGCCAGCTGCATCATTCATCCTACTTTACTATCATCTGGCCAGCTGTATCATATATCCTACTTTACTATCAACTGGCTAGCTGATCATTCATTCTACTTTACTATCAACTGGCCAGCTGCATCATTCATTCTACTTTACTATAAACTGGCCAGCTGCATCTATCATTCATCCTACTTTACTATCAACTGGCCAGCTGTATCTATCATTCAACCTACTTTACTATCAACTGGCCAGCTGTATCTATCATTCAACCTACTTTACTATCAAATGGCCAGCTGCATCATTCATTCTACTTTACTATCAACTGGCTAGCTGTATCTATCATGCATCCTACTTCACTATCAACTGGCTAGCTGTATCTATCATTCATCCTACTTTACTATCAACTGGCCATCTGCATCATTCAAACTACTTTACTATCAATTGGCCAGCTGTATCTATTATTCATCCTACTTTATCAATTGGCTAGCTGCATCATTCATCCTACTTTACTATCAACTGGCCAGCTGTATCTATCATTCATGCTACTTTACTATCAAATGGCTAGCTGTATCTATCATTTATTCTACTTTACTATCAACTGACCAGCTGCATCATTCATCCTACTTTACTATCAAATGGCTAGCTGTATCTATAATTTATTCTACTTTACTATCAACTGGCCAGCTGCATCATTCATCCTACTTTACTATCAACTGGCCAGCTGCATCATTCATCCTACTTTACTATCAACTGGCCAGCTGCATCTATCATTCAACCTACTTTACTATCAACTGGCCAGCTGCATCATTCATCCTACTTTACTATCAACTGGCCAGCTGTATCTATCATTCATCCTACTTTACTGTCAACTGGCCAGCTGCATCATTCATCCTACTTTACTATCAACTGGCCAGCTGTATCATTCATCCTACTTTACTATCAACAGGCTAGCTGATCATTCATTCTACTTCACTATCAACTGGCCAGCTGCATCATTCATTCTACTTTACTATAAACTGGCCAGCTGCATCTATCATTCATCCTACTTTACTATCAAATGGCCAGCTGTATCTATCATTCACCCTACTTTACTATCAACTGGCCAGCTGTATCTATCATTCATCCTACTTTACTATCAACTGGCTAGCTGTATCTATCATGCATCCTACTTCACTATCAACTGGCTAGCTGTATCTATCATTCATCCTACTTTACTATCAACTGGCCAGCTGCATCATTCAAACTACTTTACTATCAATTGGCCAGCTGTATCTATTATTCATCCTACTTTATCAATTGGCTGGCTGCATCATTCATCCTACTTTACTATCAACTGGCCAGCTGTATCTATCATTCATGCTACTTTACTATCAAATGGCTAGCTGTATCTATCATTTATTCTACTTTACTATCAACTGGCCAGCTGTATCTATCATTTATTCTACTTTACTATCAACTGGCCAGCTGCATCATTCATCCAACTTTACTATCAAATGGCTAGCTGTATCTATAATTTATCCTACTTTACTATCAACTGGCCAGCTGCATCATTCATCCTACTTTACTATCAATTGGCCAGCTGCATCATTCATCCTACTTTACTATCAACTGGCCAGCTGCATCTATCATTCATCCTACTATACTATCAACTGACCAGCTGCATCATTCATCCTACTTTACTATCAACTGGCCAGCTGTATCTATCATTCATCCTACTTTACTGTCAACTGGCCAGCTGCATTATTCATCCTACTTTACTATCAACTGGCCAGCTGTATCATTCATCCTACTTTACTATCAACTGGCTAGCTGATCATTCATTCTACTTTACTATCAACTGGCCAGCTGCATCATTCATTCTACTTTACTATAAACTGGCCAGCTGCATCTATCATTCATCCTACTTTACTATCAACTGGCCAGCTGTATCTATCATTCATCCTACTTTACTATCAACTGGCCAGCTGTATCTATCATTCATCCTACTTTACTATCAACTGGCCAGCTGTATCTATCATTCATCCTACTTTACTATCAACTGGCTAGCTGCATCATTCATTCTACTTTACTATCAACTGGCTAGCTGTATCTATCATGCATCCTACTTCACTATCAACTGGCTAGCTGTATCTATCATTCATCCTACTTTACTATCAACTGGCCAGCTGCATCATTCAAACTACTTTACTATCAATTGGCCAGCTGTATCTATTATTCATCCTACTTTATCAATTGGCTAGCTGCATCATTCATCCTACTTTACTATCAACTGGCCAGCTGTATCTATCATTCATGCTACTTTACTATCAAATGGCTAGCTGTATCTATCATTTATTCTACTTTACTATCAACTGGCCAGCTGTATCTATCATTTATTCTACTTTACTATCAACTGGCCAGCTGCATCATTCATCCAACTTTACTATCAAATGGCTAGCTGTATCTATAATTTATCCTACTTTACTATCAACTGGCCAGCTGCATCATTCATCCTACTTTACTATCAATTGGCCAGCTGCATCATTCATCCTACTTTACTATCAACTGGCCAGCTGCATCTATCATTCATCCTACTTTACTATCAACTGGCCAGCTGCATCATTCATCCTACTTTACTATCAACTGGCCAGCTGTATCTATCATTCATCCTACTTTACTGTCAACTGGCCAGCTGCATTATTCATCCTACTTTACTATCAACTGGCCAGCTGTATCATTCATCCTACTTTACTATCAACTGGCTAGCTGATCATTCATTCTACTTTACTATCAACTGGCCAGCTGCATCATTCATTCTACTTTACTATAAACTGGCCAGCTGCATCTATCATTCATCCTACTTTACTATCAACTGGCCAGCTGTATCTATCATTCATCCTACTTTACTATCAACTGGCCAGCTGTATCTATCATTCATCCTACTTTACTATCAACTGGCCAGCTGTATCTATCATTCATCCTACTTTACTATCAACTGGCTAGCTGCATCATTCATTCTACTTTACTATCAACTGGCTAGCTGTATCTATCATGCATCCTACTTCACTATCAACTGGCTAGCTGTATGTATCATTCATCCTACTTTACTATCAACTGGCTAGCTGTATCTATCATTCATCCTACTTTACTATCAACTGGCCAGCTGCATCATTCAATCTACTTTACTATCAATTGGCCAGCTGTATCTATTATTCATCCTACTTTACTATCAATTGGCTAGCTGCATCATTCATCCTACTTTACTATCAACTGGCCAGCTGTATCTATCATTCATGCTACTTTACTATCAAATGGCTAGCTGTATCTATCATTTATTTTACTTTACTATCAACTGGCCAGCTGTATCTATAATTTATTCTACTTTACTATCAACTGGCCAGCTGCATCATTCATCCTACTTTACTATCAAATGGCTAGCTGTATCTATAATTTGTCCTACTTTACTATCAACTGGCCAGCTGCATCATTCATCCTACTTTACTATCAACTGGCCAGCTGCATCATTCATCCTACTTTACTATCAACTGGCCAGCTGTATCTGTCATTCATCCTACTTTACTGTCAACTGGCCAGCTGCATCATTCATCCTACTTTACTATCAACTGGCCAGCTGTATCATTCATTCTACTTTACTATCAACTGGCTAGCTGATCATTCATTCTACTTTACTATCAACTGGCCAGCTGCATCATTCATTCTACTTTACTATAAACTGGCCAGCTGCATCTATCATTCATCCTACTTTACTATCAACTGGCCAGCTGTATCTATCATTCATCCTACTTTACTATCAACTGGCCAGCTGTATCTATCATTCATCCTACTTTACTATCAACTGGCCAGCTGTATCTATCATTCATCCTACTTTACTATCAACTGGCCAGCTGTATCTATCATTCATCCTACTTTACTATCAACTGGCCAGCTGTATCTATCATTCATCCTACTTTACTATCAACTGGCCAGCTGCATCATTCATCCTACTTTACTATCAACTCGCCAGCTGTATCTATCATTCATCCTACTTTATTATCAACTGGCCAGCTGTATCATTCATCCTACTTTACTGTCAACTGGCCAGCTGCATCTATCATTCATCCTACTTTACTATCAACTGGCCAGCTGCATCATTCATCCTACTTTACTATCAACTGGCCAGCTGCATCTATCATTCATCCTACTTTACTATCAACTGGCCAGCTGTATCTATCATTCATCCTACTTTATTATCCTGCTGCATCATTCATCCTACTTTTTGAAAAAAAATTGTCTGAACCCAAGGTTATGGATGCATCTCAATAGTCTGAACCCAAGGATATGGGTGCATCTCAATAGTCTGAACCCAAGGATATGGGTGCATCTCAATAGTCTAAACCCAAGGTTATGGGTGCATCTCAATAGTCTGAACCCAAGGTTATGGGTGCATCTCAATAGTCTGAACCCAAGGTTATGGGTGCATCTCAATAGTCTGAACCCAAGGTTATGTAAATCACTAATATTGATTAGGGGGGGAAATCAGGTTGTACGTGCTGTTGAAACTAACACAACTAAAAAAACACATGAAAACGGGCGATATCTTTTACTTCACTGGTTAGAGGACAACCTGCAGAAGACAGTCAGCTACATTTTGGAGTGATGCATTTAAATTTAGCGGTCCCCAAAACGACGAGAAACGCAACACTTATTTGTCATCACTCATATCGATATCATGTTGAAATCAATTGCGCGCGAGGGGGGAGATGAGGTTGCACGTCCTGTTAAAACTAACAGCTCAAAAACCACACGGAATCTGGGAATAATGTGTACATCACTGGTCGGAGGACAATTTGTAGAAAACAGCTAGCTACATTTAGAAGTGTTGCATTTTGATTCAAGTGGGTCGCCAACGTGGTAAGTGTAACACAACTCATTTCAGAGCCTGGATTTTCCCCCTGATGAGGCTAATATCCATATCACGCTGAAATCAATAGAACAGGGGGAAAACGGTTGGGGCGGCGCACAATTGGCCCAGCGTCGTCCAGGGTAGGGGAGGGAATGGCCAGCAGGGATGTAGCTCAGTTGGTAGAGCATGGCGTTTGCAACGCCAGGGTTGTGGGTTCGATTCCCACGGGGGGCCAGTATGAAAAATAAAAAAATTATGTAAGTTGCTCTGGATAAGAGCGTCTGCTAAATGACTAAAAATGTCAAATGTAAATGGTTCTACATTGTGAAATTCATTAAAATACTCATACAACAATGTTAAAACATTGTGACATTATTTAATTGATATCATGAAACAACTCCTTCATGTATGTACTTTCTGATGTTTAATCAGAGTTCTTTTAGCAGTGTATCTCTTCCCGCATTGATCACAGCTATAAGGTTTCTCTCTAGTGTGTGTTCTCAAATGTATCATCAGGTTGCTTGATTGACTAAAACTCTTCCCGCATTGATCACAGTTATAAGGTTTCTCTCCAGTGTGCGTTCTCAAATGTACCTTCAGGCAGCTTGAGTGAGTAAAACTCTTCCCACATTGATCACAGCTATAAGGTTTCTCTCCAGTGTGCGTTCTCAAATGTACCATCAGGTTGCTTGATTCACTAAAACTCTTCCCACATTGACCACAGCTATAAGGCTTCTCTCCTGTGTGTGTTCTCTGGTGTGATTCTAAATATTGGGACGAAACAAAACTCTTCCCACAATCCGAGCAGTGGTGTGGTTTCTCTTCTGTGTGTGTTCTCAAATGTACCTTCATGTTGCTTGAGTAAGTAAAACTCTTCCCACATTGATCGCAGCTATATAGTTTCTCTCCTGTGTGTGTTCTCAAATGTCCCTTCAGGCAGCTTGAGCGAGTAAAACTCTTCCCACATTGATTACAGCTATAGGGTTTCTCTCCTGTATGGATTCTCATATGTCTTTTAAGGTCTGTAGAAGAGTTGAATATCTTCCCACAGTCAGAGCAGCAGTGAGATTTCTTCCCTTTGGGTTTCCGCTGGTGTTTCTTGAGGTGTTCTGATCTGGAGGGACTCTTCTCTGCCTCCTCAGCTTCATGATGTTGAGGCTCCCCAGAGGATCCACGATAGTCACGTCTCTCTTCTATGTGAATGACAAAGTCAGACAGATGGTTAAAAGGCCCACAACAGCAGAAATACTGTTTATTTGAGGTAAAAGGTGATGCCCAGAGCGTACCCATGAAGCTGTACAACAATTGACATCTTTAATTATTTGACAATTGTCTTAAGACAGTCAAGTGAGCAATAATAGTAATATCTTGTCTTGTTTTCACATTAGTAGTAACATCGATGATTGTAGGCTAGAAATATGAATACGCACATAACATATGAACAAAATCATCCACTGTGAAAGTTGATACTTGCAGGCCCTTCATATGTAGGCTATGAGCAGTACTTCGTTAAATTGATCAAATCAGTTATTGTTTTCCTTGATCAAACCGTGAGCAACACCTGTCAAACTAATTTCTCTCAAAACACAGGGATGTCGATTCCCACGGGACTTGGTATTACCAGAGGACCTTGGAGTTTGCCAAAAAACAGTAGGTTATTCTGGCTTGAATTGTTCCTCTCCTGCCATGTAAAAATGACTGCCATGGCAGATTCAGACGGGACTAAAATTACAGATGTGGTGTTTTGTGCTTGTGCATATAATTACATTCAGAACCGCGGACAGCGACAGTTTCCAAAGCGGGAGAAAGTACATTTGTTATAAAATAATATTAGATTTGTTAGTGTTTTATCATTTTTTTTGTCAATAATATAACCATATACAATTTATGTATCACATGTCTTAGAGCGATGGACTGTGCCATCTCCGTGGCCTCCACAAAGTCTTGTGCACCAGCTGTTCCGGACGACTGTACGATCACTCTCTCCTTAGCCAATGTGAGTAAGACCTTTAACCCCTGTAAATCTAAGCCGTTGGGGGAGGGGGGCTAAAGGGACATATGGAATTGTTTTAAGATGGTCGTACTATGGATTACTTAAATTACTTAGATTGAAGCAAATTTGCGTCAATTGACTCCAAGGGGTTAAACATGTTAATCTTCACAGACAGATTACCAGGACGCGTACTCAAGAGCATGCACTGACCAGCTGGCAAGAGTCTTCACTGACATTTTAAAACGTCTCCCTGACCGTGTCTGTAATACCTACATGTTTCAAGCAGAGGCATTAATATGGAGTTGGTCCCCCCTTTGCTGCTATAACAGCCTCCACTCTTCTAGGAAGGCTTTCCACTAGATGTTGGAACATTGCTGCGGGGACTTGCTTCCATTCAGCCACAAGAGCTTTAGTGAGGTCGGGCACTGACGTTGGGCGATTAGGCCTGGCTCGCAGTCGGCCTTCCAATTCATCCCAAAGGTGTTCGATGGGGTTGAGGTCAGTGCTCTGCGCAGGCAAGTCAAGTTCTTCCACACCGATCTCGACAAACCATTTCTGTTTGGACTTTACTTTACGCACAGGGGCATTGTCATGCTGAAACAGGAAAGGGCCTTCCCCAAACTGTTGCCACAAAGTTGGAAGCACAGAATCATCCAGAATGTCACTGTATGCTGTAGCGTTAAGATTTCCCTTCACTGGAACTAAGGGGACCGAACCATGAATAACAGCCCCAGGCCATTATTCCTCCTCCACCAAACATTACAGTTGGCACTATGCATTGGGGCAAGTAGTGTTCTCCGGGCGTCCGCTAAACCCAGATTCGTCCGTCGGAATGATCACTCCAGAGAACGCCTTTCTACTGCTCCAGAGTCCAATGGCAGCGAGCTTTACACCACTCCAGCCGACACTTGGCATTAAGCATGGTGATCTGGGGCTTGTGTGCGGCTGCTCGGCCATGGAAGCCCATTTCATGAAGCTCCCGACTAACAGTTATTCTGCTGACGTTGCTTCCAGAGGCAGTTTGGAATGCGATTCAGCACTCGGCGGGCCCGTTCTGTGAGCTTGTGTGGCCTACCACTTCGCGGTTCAGCCGTTGTTGCTCCTAGACGTTTCCACTTCACAATAACAGCACTTACAGTTGACCGGGGCAGCTCTGGCAGGGCAGAAATTTGACGAACTGACTTGTTGGAAAGGTGGCATCCTATGACGGTGCTACGTTTAAAGTCACTGAGCGCTTCAGTAAGGCCATTCTACTGCCAATGTTTGTCTATTGAAATTGCATGGCTGTGTGCTCGATTTTATACACCTGTCAGCAACGGTTGTGGCTGAAACAGCTGAATCGACTAATTTGAAGGGGTGTCCACATACTTTTGTATATATAGTGTATTTGCGACTGCTCGACTAAAAAAATATCTGTCGACAAAACAGCCTATCGACCAAACAATCGACCAGTCGACTAGGGTCAGCCCTAATAAAAATGAAAATACATTTGCAGAATATTATACAATGACTTATCAACAGCTCCAACAATTTGACCCCCACAGGAAAGCCTTACTGGCAGATATAGAAAGACCCATAAACTGTATAGCCATTGATTCTTTAAGAATATAACTTTTAAATGCCTCAAATGTTTCAACTGTCTTACCCCATCAGAAACCAAAACATGAGCTCATATAACGCCATTGTTTGTAAACAAACACTGTATAGCCTCAATCTGGTTAAAACTGTGATTTTTACCTTATGGACGGCCAGTCCTTGTATTCATAGTGTAGTGAATTCCAGGGGTAGCCCTGAGCTGGACTCAAACCTGGGTCCAGAGACTGTCAAGCCAACACCTTATAACTGTTATACCAAGATGTCTGAACTTCTTGATGAGGTCGCTAGGTTTTGGGTAAAGGTTGCTACAATAGCTTTCTCTATGAATTTGAGAGTGGTTACATTTCTCCAGCCCCCATCCCTCAGCTGTTTACCAAACCAACTCTAAGGGCAGCCATTTCGTTTCTGTTTAAATCCTAGAATGTCCTTTTAAAAAAGCCACACATCAATCAATCAACCAATCTGCAGTTCAAACAATAACAAAGCTGTCATTCCGCCACTGTTTTGGTAATAAGATGATGATGGGGCTGGAGAAATGTAACTACTCTCAAATTCATAGACAGACCTATGGATGCAAGGACTGACCATCCATGACATCAACATTATAGTTTTAACCATGTTGAGGCGATACAGTGTTGGTTTACATTTACATTGTTTCTAAACATTGGAGTAGAAAAAGCTTATTTTAGGTTCTGATGGGGTACGACAGTTGAACTAAGCTCATGAGGCATGTGTTATATTCTTCAAGAATCAATGGATATATATAAATAATTTAAAAGTCCAAATATGGATGTAGCAACTGCAGATTCCCCCTTTAACACCAAACATCAGATCAACAACTGCAGAGGTTGTGCCTCTGTTTTTAAGACAGTACTTACTAGTGTTAATCAGGGCTCGGTTTCTCAAAACCATCTTACTGCTAAGTTCATCATTAGAACCATTGGATGCCTTAAGGTGCCTTTGGGAAATCGGAACCAGATATCCAGTTTCCTCCTCTTCTCCCTCCTCCTTTTTCGATGTGACAGTCATCTCCTCCTCCTCCTCTTTCACTCCAAACACGGGAGCCTCCTCTTCTTTCACTGTAACATCCTCTTCCACTCTGAACACGTCTTCCTCTTCTTTCACTGTAACGTCTTTCTCTTCTTCTTTCACGGTAACAGCTTCACCCTCGACTTGTTTTTGTATTGTAACATCCTCCTCCTCTTTCACTAGAGCTTCTTTCTCCGTCCAGCAGACCTCCTCTTCTTTAGCAGGAGGAGAGTAGCTTAGTGAGCTCATGGTCGGGGATGTTAGCTAGCTAGGCTAGTGCTAACTTAACCAGCCAGCTAGCTGACCAATAACAACAACACCGTAAATATGAAATTAAATGGGATAACTAACTAGACGACAGAAGTGGGTTTAAAACACAGTGGCTAATATACACGAAAGCGTCTAAAGAGCTTTATTGGTTGGGCTATTTTGTCTAGCAAGCTACCGAGGTGTCTGACTAACTGTTGCTGCTGTTGAAAGAAGCGTCCCGTCCACTAGATTATACGTCACACTAGCAGCATAGCCTTAAAGTCCCACATCGCCATCTGCTGACTGGAGTGGGTAACGAAGTTGAGTAAAATGTAGATTTTATTTTTAGACAAAAAGTTATGAGTTTTTATGAGTTTTTTTTACCCACCAATGTAACAACACAGTGTGGTTAAAGACTTAAGTAAATTAGTTGTAGTCACGATCTGGTTAGCTATAAGAACAAACAGTTATGTTTTTGCGTTATTACGTATTTATTCACTTATTTCCGGATATCTTCTAAACTACCCATAGTGCACTATTTCTCAACGTCATATGGGGGATCTACTCTGTGCTACCGAGTTCATATGCTAGCTCAAACTGACTAATCTCAGCCACACCTCATGCTCTTCTCAGACTGTGTGGCCAAAGACTTTTATAACTAACCCAAGATAGACCAGAGCCTGTCGTTTCCAATGGGAGCAAATTAATCATAGTGGGCAGAACAAGCAAGGAGGTGGGCAGAGCCAAGCAGGAGCAAGAGAGGTCCTATTGGCTCGTTCTAGGATCTATTTGCATATTTCCTTTAGGGGACGCCTACTTTGTGAAGATTGCCCATGTGCAATAACTCAATTCGCCCTTGCACTCCTTCTAAACAACGCAATTTTTTACAACTTTGGCAAAGGGTAAAGTCTACAAAACGTAGTCCACTCTGTTTGTTACAGATTCTCGTGATGGAAATAGAAAACTGTATTGAGATCAAATGTTTCATAGATAAAAAATTTTTTTTGCAGAATATCGGCCAAAATCCATCTCGCTCCATCTTCTCCCACTGCTGGCCACTGGGCTTCCTCTCAACACCATATTTGGTATTGAGTTGAAACGCCAAAAAAACAAAACAGTATTGTCCCATCGCTGAAACTCCCATATGGACTCGGGAGAGGCGAAGGTCGAGAGCCATGCATCCTCTGAAACACGACCCCCGCCAAGCCGCACTGCTTCTTGACACACTGCTCGCTTAACCCGGAAGCCAGCCGCACCAATGTTTCAGAGGAAACGCCATACAACTGGCGACCATGTCAGCATGCATGCGCCCGGCCCGCCACAGGAGTCGCTAGAGCGCGATGGGACAAGGACATCCCGGCCGGCCTAATCCGGACGACGCTGGGCCAATTGTGCGCCGCGTCATGGGTCTCCCGGTCACAACGCTGCACTGGAAATTAATAACTTTTCCATCAACTTCCGGGTCAGTAGCTTCAGCCCAACATCACTCACACACACACACACACACACACACACACACACACACACACACACACACACACACACACACACACACACACACACACACACACCAACTGGCACTCACAAGTGCCTGAATGATTTATTGCCCCAATTGCTTCATATACACATAAAACCTGCACCACAGACATAGAAAACACAGGAGACCCTTCCCAGTTCCCACCTGGGTCTCACACATTATGGAAAATATACAATACTTACAAATATCTGAGGTGAGCTTCATACCAAAAGAGGCAATCTGCAGTTGCTACATCCATGTGTGGACTTATAAATGAATGATATATACCCATTTCATTCTTGACGAATATAATTTATAAATGCCTCATGAGCTTAGTTCAACTGTCGTACCCCGTCAGCACCCAAAATACAAGCTTGTTTTATACCAATGTTTGTAAACAAAGTAAATGTAAACAAACACTGTAAAACCTTAAAACGTGGTTAAAACCAATCATTGTGATATCATGGATGGTCAATCCTTGCATCTGTCTATGAATTTGAGTGGTTACATTTCTCCAGGGTTGTCCCTGAGCTTTTCACCGAAACAGTGGCGGGGAACTTGTTTTTGCTGCTGATTGCCCCTTTTAAAGGTACCATTCCATTGGTTCCAAAAGGAGAGAATAATATATTTATAAGTATTGGACATAAACAATAATAAATAAACTCAACTGCGTTACCCACTCCAGCCAGCAGATGGCGATGTACGTCTGGCGATGCTGTCAGAGTGTGACGTATAATCTAGTGGACGGAACGCTTCTTCAACAACAGCTAGTTAGCCAACTCGGTAGCTTGTTAGCTTCAAGCTCTTAGACGCTTTCGTGTATATTATCCAGTGTGTTTTAAAAGCACTCCTGTCACCTTATGTCGTATAGCTAGCTAGTTACCCCTTGAATGTAATATTTATGTTGCTATAGCTAGCTAATGCTAACATCTCCGACCATGAGCTCACTAAGCTACTATCCTCCTGCTAAACAAGAGGAGGTCTGCTGGACGGAGAAAGAGGGTCTTTGGCCGAACATTGTCGTGAAAGAGGAGGAGGAAGAGGAGGATGTCACAGTAAAACAAGAAGTAGAGGGTGAGGCTGTTACCGTGAAAGAAGAAGAGAAAGACGTTACAGTGAAAGAAGAGGAAGAAGCGTTAAGAGTGAAAAGAGAAGAGAATATTACCGTGAAAGAAGAGGATGCCGTTTTTGGAGCGAAGAGGGAGGGAGAGATAACTGTCACATTGAAGGAGGAGGAGGAAGAGACTGAAGGTCTAATTAACACCAGTAAGTGCTGTCTTAAAAATAGTATCACTAACTGTTGTTGAACTGAGACGTGGTTTTAAAACGGCATTCAACTGAAGTGATACATGTGATTATGTTCTTTTTTAATGTAGAAATTGTAAAAACTATATTAAGTAGCCTAATAATGGACTGAAGGAGCCGTTTGAACCAGAATCTGGGCTTACAGGAGACGTTCAATATGGAGATCCTCCTTTTCAAGCTTAATAATGTCAAAATACGTTCTGGACTAAGCAAAGAATGGAGTTTCGCTGAGCAACTGTGATCAGTACTGCTGTCCACCACCAAGGTTACAAACCTGCCACCACCAAGTTTCGCCGTAGGAATGGTGCCAGGTTTCCTCCAGACATGACGCTTGGCATTCAGGCCAAAGAGTTCAATCTTGTTTCTCATGGTCTGAGAGTCCTTAAGGTGCCTTTTGGCAAACTCCAAGCGGGCTGTCATGTGCCTTTTACTGAGGAGTGGCTTCTGTCTGGCCACTCTACTGCAAAGGCCTGCTTGGTGGAATGCTGCAGAGATGGTTGTCCTTCTGGAAGGATCTCCCATCTCCACAGAGGAGCTCAGTCAGAGTGACCATCAGGCCCTTCTTCCCCGATTGCTCAGTTGCATTTTAAAATAAGGCTGTAACAAAATGTGGAAAAAGTCAAGGGGTCTGAATACTTTCCGAATGCACTGTATTATTATCAGCCTATAACATGACATGATCTATTATTATAGAGCTCTGATCAGCCTATAAACATGATCTATTATTATAGAGCTCTGATCAGCCTATAAACATGGCATTATCTATTATTATAGAGCTCTCATCAGCCTATAACATGACATTATCTATTATTATAGAGCTCTGATCAGCCTATAAACATGACATTATCTATTATTATAGAGCTCTGCTCAGCCTATAAACATGACATTATGTATTATTATAGAGCTCTGATCAGCCTATAAACATGACATTATCTATTATTATAGAGCTCTGATCAGCCTATAAACATGACATTATCTATTATTATAGAGCTCTGCTCAGCCTATAAACATGACATTATCTATTATTATAGAGCTCTGATCAGCCTATAAACATGACATTATCTATTATTATAGAGCTCTGCTCAGCCTATAAACATTACATTATCTATTATTATAGAGCTCTGATCAGCCTATAAACATGATCTATTATTATAGAGCTCTGATCAGCCTATAAACATGACATTATCTATTATTATAGAGCTCTGATCAGCCTATAAACATGACATTATCTATTATTATAGAGCTCTGATCAGCCTATAAACATGACATTATCTATTATTATAGAGCTCTGATCAGCCTATAAACATGACATTATCTATTATTATAGAGCTCTGATCAGCCTGTAAACATGACATTATCTATTATTATAGAGCTCTGCTCAGCCTATAAACATGACATTCCATGAGAGCAAGATTAGATTTGAAGCTCTACATCTCAAGTTTATTTTGTATTATGTTGTGAAGACTGACCTCAGGCTATTGTGGGATATAGTCTGGATTAAACCTCATAGGAAGACGGTTTTATCATGTGGAGGTTTCATTCAGGTCGCTGTTTAGCTAAATTATATGTCTGTCTTTGGCAGGAGAGAGACCAGACTCTCACTCTGACAGCGGGAAGAGTCCTTCAGGGGAACCAGACCCAGAGACGCCCAAACCAGAGAGACGACATCAGTGCTCCCACTGTGAAAAGAGTTTTACTCATTTAGGGAGTCTGAAAATGCACGAGAGAATACATACAGGAGAAAGGCCTTACCACTGCTCCCACTGTGGAAAGAGTTTTACTCAGTTAGGTGCCCTGGTTGGGCATGAGAGAACACACACAGGAGAGAAGCCTTATCACTGTTCCCACTGTGGAAAGAGTTTTACTCATTTAGGGAGTGTGAAAATGCACGAGAGAATACATACAGGAGAAAAGCCTTACAACTGCTCCCACTGTGGAAAGAGTTTTACTCAGTTAGGGGCCCTGGTTGGGCATGAGAGAACACACACAGGAGAGAAGCCTTATCACTGTTCCCACTGTGGAAAGAGTTTTATGTGGTATGGGAGCCTGAATGAGCATGAGAGGACACACACAGGAGAAAGACCCTACCAATGTTCCCAGTGTGAAAAGAGTTTTACCCATCAAGGGAGCCTGAAAGTGCATGAGAGAACACACACAGGAGAAAAGCCCTACCAATGTTCCCAGTGTGAAAAGAGTTTTACCCGATCATGGGGCCTGAAAAAGCATGAGAGAACACACACAGGAGAAAAGCCCTACCAACATACTAAAACACAGGAGGAGAAGACATACCACTGCTCTCATTGTGGAAAGACATTTTCCCAGTCAGAGGACCTGAAATCACATGAGAGAATAGAGAGGCTGTGTTCTGACTTGTGTTTTTGATAAAAAATGCTAGCTAGTTTCGTCAACAACACCAACAGCGAGTCAGCCACTTTGGTAGCTTGCTAGACAACATAGCCAAAACATTATAGCTCTTGAGATTATTTCGGTGTCACTGTGTTTAAGAAAATATATGTTGTATAGATAGTTCCCCCATTTATTTCATATGTAAGTTACTAATCAGCTGGCTGAATAGCTAGAATAGCCTACCACTAGACTAGTAGCTCATCTTAACTAGCTAACATCCTCCTATCTGGCTAAGGAACACTAGGCTAATGCTAACAAGCTAGCTAACATCCTCCTATCTGGCTAAGGAACACTAGGCTAATGCTAACAAGCTAGCTAACATCCTCCTATCTGGCTAAGTAACACTAGGCTAATGCTAACAAGCTAGCTAACATCCTCCTATCTGGCTAAGGAACACTAGGCTAATGCTAACAAGCTAGCTAACATCCTCCTGTCTGGCTAAGGAACACTAGGCTAATGCTAACAAGCTAGCTAACATCCTCCTATCTGGCTAAGGAACACTAGGCTAATGCTAACAAGCTAGCTAACATCCTCCTATCTGGCTAAGTAACACTAGGCTAATGCTAACAAGCTAGCTAACATCCTCCTATCTGGCTAAGTAACACTAGGCTAATGCTAACAAGCTAGCTAACATCCTCCTATCTGGCTAAGTAACACTAGGCTAATGCTAACAAGCTAGCTAACATCCTCCTATCTGGCTAAGGAACACTAGGCTAATGCTAACAAGCTAGCTAACATCCTCCTATCTGGCTAAGGAACACTAGGCTAATGCTAACAAGCTAGCTAACATCCTCCTATCTGGCTAAGTAACACTAGGCTAATGCTAACTAGCTAGCTAACATCCTCCCATCTGGCTAAGTACCACTAGGCTAATGCTAACAAGCTAGCTAACATCCTCCTATCTGGCTAAGTAACACTAGGCTAATGCTAACAAGCTAGCTAACATCCTCCTATCTGGCTAAGTAACACTAGGCTAATGCTAACAAGCTAGCTAACATCCTCCTATCTGGCTAAGTAACACTGGGCTAATGCTAACAAGCTAGCTAACATCCTCCTATCTGGCTAAGTAACACTAGGCTAATGCTAACATCCTCCTATCTGGCTAAGTAACACTAGGCTAATGCTAACAAGCTAGCTAACATCCTCCTATCTGGCTAAGTAACACTGGGCTAATGCTAACAAGCTAGCTAACATCCTCCTATCTGGCTAAGTAACACTAGGCTAATGCTAACAAGCTAGCTAACATCCTCCTATCTGGCTAAGTAACACTAGGCTAATGCTAACAAGCTAGCTAACATCCTCCTATCTGGCTAAGTAACACTGGGCTAATGCTAACAAGCTAGCTAACATCCTCCTATCTGGCTAAGTAACACTAGGCTAATGCTAACATCCTCCTATCTGGCTAAGTAACACTAGGCTAATGCTAACAAGCTAGCTAACATCCTCCTATCTGGCTAAGTAATACTAGGCTAATGCTAACAAGCTAGCTAACATCCTCCTATCTAGCTAAGTAACACTAGGCTAATGCTAACTAGCTAGCTAACATCCTCCTATCTGGCTAATTAACACTAGGCTAATGCTAACGAGCATCCCCGACCATGAGCTCACTAAGCTACTCTCCTCCTGCTAAAGAAGAGGAGGTCTGCTGGACGGAGAAAGAGGGTCTGTGGCTGAACGTTGTTGTGAAAGAGGAGAAGGAAGAGGAGGAGGTTACAGTGAAGGAAGAGGAGGAAGTTACAGTGAAGGAAGAGGAGGAAGTTACAGTGAAAGAAGAGGAGGAAGTTACAGTGAAGGAAGAGGAGGAAGTTACAGTGAAGGAAGAGGAGGAAGTTACAGTGAAGGAAGAGGAGGATACCGTTCTTGGAGTGAAGGAGGAGAGAGAGAACTGTCATATTGGAAGAGGAGAAGGAAACAGTACTTACTGTTTTTCAGATCTCGTATCTTAAAAACAGGTCACACAAGACAATGCCACAGATGTCTCAAGTTTTGAGGGAGTGTGCAATTGGCATGCTGACTGCAGGAATGTCCACCAGAGCTGTTGCCAGAGAATGTAATGTCAATTTCTCTACCATAAGCCGATCCCACAGACCACGTGTAACCACACCAGCCCAGGACATCCACATCCGGCTTGTTCACTTAAGGGATCGTCTGAGATCAGCCGCCCGAACAGCTGATGAAACTGAGGAGTATTTCTGTCTGTAATAAAGTCCTTTTGTGTGGAAAAAACTCATTCTGATTGGCTGGACCTGGCTCCCCAGTGGGTGGACCTATGCCCTCCCAGGCCCACCCATAGCTGCACCCCTCCCCAGTGGGTGGACCTATGCCCTCCCAGGCCCACCCATAGCTGCACCCCTCCCCAGTCATGTGAAATCCATAGATTAGGGCCTAATGAATTTATTTCAATTGACTGATTTCCTTATATTAACTGTAACTCAGTAAAATCTTTGAAATTGTTGCATGTTGCATTTACAGTGGGGAAAAAAAGTATTTAGTCAGCCACCAATTGTGCAAGTTCTCCCACTTAAAAAGATGAGAGAGGCCTGTAATTTTCATCATAGGTACACGTCAACTATGACAGACAATTTGAGAAAAAAAAATCCAGAAAATCCCATTGTAGGGTTTTTAATGAATTTATTTGCAAATTATGGTGGAAAATAAGTATTTGGTCACCTACAAACAAGCAAGATTTCTGGCTCTCACAGACCTGTAACTTCTTCTTTAAGAGTCTCCTCTGTCCTCCACTCGTTACCTGTATTAATGGCACCTGTTTTAACTTGTTATCAGTATAAAAGACACCTGTCCACAACCTCAAACAGTCACACTCCAAACTTCACAATGGCCAAGACCAAAGAGCTGTCAAAGGACACCAAAAACAAAATTGTAGACCTGCACCAGGCTGGGAAGACTGAATCTGCAATAGGTAAGCAGCTTGGTTTGAAGAAATCAATTGTGGGAGCAATTATTAGGAAATGGAAGACATACAAGACCACTGATAATCTCCCTCGATCTGGGGCTCCACGCAAGATCTCACCCCGTGGGGTCAAAATGATCACAAGAACGGTGAGCAAAAATCCCAGAACCACACGGGGGGACCTAGTGAATGACCTGCATAGAGCTGGGACCAAAGTAACAAAGCCAACCATCAGTAACACACTACGCCGCCAGGGACTCAAATCCTGCAGTGCGAGACGTGTCCCCCTGCTTAAGCCAGTACATGTCCAGGCCCGTCTGAAGTGCATTTGGATGATCCAGAAGAGGATTGGGAGAATGTCATATGGTCAGATGAAACCAAAATATAACTTTTTGGTAAAAACTCAACTCGTCATGTTTGGAGGACAAAGAATGCTGAGTTGCATCCAAAGAACACCATACCTACTGTGAAGCATAGGGTTGGAAACATCATGCTTTGGGGCTGTTTTTCTGCAAAGGGACCAGGACGACTGATCCGTGTAAAGGAAAGAATGAATGGGGCCATGTATCGTGAGATTTTGAGTGAAACCCTCCTTCCATCAGCAAGGGCATTGAAGATGAAACGTGGCTGGGTCTTTCAGCATGACAATGATCCCAAACACACCGCCCGGGCAACGAAGGAGTGGCTTCGTAGGAAGCATTTCAAGGTCCTGGAGTGGCCTAGCCAGTCTCCAGATCTCAACCCCATAGAAAATCTTTGGAGGGAGTTGAAAGTCTGTGTTGCCCAGCGACAGCCCCAAAACATCACTGCTCTAGAGGAGATCTGCATGGAGGAATGGGCCAAAATACCAGCAACAGTGTGTGAAAACCTTGTGAAGACTTACAGAAAACGTTTGACCTGTGTCATTGCCAACAAAGGGTATATAACAAAGTATTGAGAAACTTTTGTTATTGACCAAATACTTATTTTCCACCATCATATGCCAATAAATTCATTAAAAATCCTACAATGTGATTTTCTGGATTTTTTTTTCTCATTTTGTCTGTCATAGTTGACGTGTACCTATGATGAAAATTACAGGCCTCTCTCATCTTTTTAAGTGGGAGAACTTGCACAATTTGTGGCTGACTAAATACTTTTTTCCCCCACTGTATATTTTTGTTCAGTATACTTTTTATGAGAAAATGTGCGAGAATTGAAGGTGCCAACAAATGTTATAGTCATCATAAGAATATTTTGCTGTCATATACAAACAAATCTGCTCCTCCTCGATTAACTTAATTATTTTCAGCTTCTGCCCACCACCTAATAACACAACCACACCACAGATAGAACAATGAGCCAGATATTTCACCTGGTGTATAAATGTTAAGCATCCGGTTGACGTTTCCACTCACTACCAAATATGGTGATGAGAGGAAGCCCAGTGGCGGGAGAAGATGGAGATCGAGTGAGACATTCTGCACATTTTCTCCTCGATTAAACATTTAATCTCAATACAGTTTTATGTTTCCAAAACTTGAATCTATAATAAACACAGTGGTCTAGGTTTTGTAGACTTTACCCTTTGCCACTGTAAAAAATAAATTAAAAAAATGGCGAATCTGGATCTGGATTATTGACCTCTGCCTGCCCTAACACTGCCTGCCGTTCTGTACTTTTTGGACTCTGATCTGGATTACTGATCTCTGCCTGCCCTTGACCTGTTGTTTACCTGCCCCCTGATTTTGTAATAACCTTTTGTTACTTCGACAATGTCAACATCTGGGTCTTCTCCTGAAACGTGATACAGTGAATGGGAGTATATTTAGGTGGTTTAAATCATTAACTTTCCTGCTAACCTTCTAAAAGTTGACGGTGCCAAAATCTTGCCAATGCATTCATTATTCTACTAACTATGGCTGAGTGTGAGACATGTTTTCCATAATGTACAGTACCAGTCTAAAGTTTGGACACCTATTCATTCAAGGGTTTTCCTTTATTTTTACTATTTTATTTACATTGTAGAATAATAGTGAAGATGTCAAAACTATGAAATAACACATATGGAATCATGTAGTAACCAAAAAAGTGTTAAACGAAGTCGGGGGAGAAGGGCCTTGGTCAGGGAGGACACCAAGAAAACAATGGTCACTCTGACAGAGTTCCAGAGTTCCTCTGTGGAGATGGGAGAACCTTCCAGAAGGACAACCATCTCTGCAGTACTCCACCAATCAGGCCTTTATGGTAGAGTGGCCAGACGGAAGCCAATCCTCAGTAAAATGCACATGACAGCCCACTTGGAGTTTGCCAAATGGCACCTAAAGGACTCTCAGACCATGAGAAACAAGATTATCTGGTCTGATGAAACCAAGATTGAACTCTTTGGCCTGAATGCGAAATGTCACGTCTGGGGGGAAACCAGGCACCATCCCTACAGTGATGCATGGTGGTGGCAGCATCATGCTGTGGGGATATTTTTCAGCGACAGGGACTGGGAGACTAGTCAGGATCGAAGGAAAGATGAACGGAGCAAAGTACAGAGAGGTCCTTGATGAAAACCTGCTCCAGAGCACTCAGGACCTCAGACTGGGGGGCGAAGGTTCACCTTCCAACCGGACAACGACCCTAAGCACACAGCCAAGACAACGCAGGAGCGGCTTCGGGACAAGTCTCTGAATGTCCTTGAGTGGCTCAGCCAGAGTCCGGACTTGAATCCGATCAAACATCTCTGGAGAGACCTGAAAATAGCTGTGCAGCGACGCTCCCCATCCAACCTAACAGAGCTTGAGAGGATCTGCATAGAAGAATGGGAGAAACTCCCCAAATGCAGGTGTTCCAAGCTTGTAGCGTCATGCCCAAGAAGACTCAAGGCTGTAATCGCTGCCAAAGGTGCTTCAACAAAGTACTGAGTAAAGGGTCTGAATGCTTATGTACATTTCATATTTCACTTTGTATTTTTTATACATTTGCCCAAAATTCTAAAAACCAGTTTTTGCTTTGTCGTTATGGGGTATTGTGTGTGTGTGTGTGTGTGTATATTGATGAGGGATAAAAACCATTGAATCCATTTTAGAACAAGGCTGTAATGTAACAATGTGGAAAAGTGAAGGGGTCTGAATACTTTCCGACTGCACTGTATATGAAGTGCCATGGAGTGCACAATATTACAATGTTGCAGTCCAGAAAAGAGAGCTTTACCATCTCTGCCAAAAGCCTGGGCCTCTGGTGGAGATTGTAGAACTGTCATCAACATGCTTCAGTATTCTCCCTTCTCTCTAGGAGCATTTGTGTGCCAAGAACCCCATAGGCTCCTCTGGACCGTACCTCTCCCAGAACCCCATAGGCTCCTCTGGACCATACCTCTCCCAGAACCCATAGGCTCCTCTGGACCGTACCTCTCCCAGAACCCATAGGCTCCTCTGGACCGTACCTCTCCCAGAACCCATAGGCTCCTCTGGACCATACCTCTCCCAGAACCCATAGGCTCCTCTGGACCGTACCTCTCCCAGAACCCCATAGGCTCCTCTGGACCGTACCTCTCCCAGAACCCATAGGCTCCTCTGGACCGTACCTCTCCCAGAACCCATAGGCTCCTCTGGACCGTACCTCTCCCAGAACCCATAGGCTCCTCTGGACCGTACCTCTCCCAGAACACATAGGCTCCTCTGGACCGTACCTCTCCCAGAACCCATAGGCTCCTCTGGGCCGTACCTCTCCCAGATCCCATAGGCTCCTCTGGACCATACCTCTCCCAGATCCCATAGGCTCCTCTGGACCGTACCTCTCCCAGAACCCATAGGCTCCTCTGGGCCGTACCTCTCCCAGATCCCATAGGCTCCTCTGGACCATACCTCTCCCAGAACCCATAGGCTCCTCTGGACCGTACCTCTCCCAGAACCCATAGGCTCCTCTGGGCCGTACCTCTCCCAGATCCCATAGGCTCCTCTGGACCATACCTCTCCCAGATCCCATAGGCTCCTCTGGACCATACCTCTCCCAGAACCCCATAGGCTCCTCTGGACCGTAAACCCTCCCAGTCCACCAGGTACTGGAGCCGACTCCCACGAATCGAAAAGATCCCACCCTGCTCACCAATGTAGCTGACCAATGTAGAGAGAGAGACAAGTGCCTTAGCAGAATGCAATCTAAAATGTGTGTGTGGTCCAGAGATGAGAACTTTTCCAATCTATGGCAACAGCCTGGGCTCCTGACAGGGACAATAGACATTTTCCCCACTGGATGTTACAATAGTAAAATCATCTGTTACTCGTTAAACTGATTCTACATTGAATTTAGTCTTTGAGATGCTCAGACAAGCACGTGTATCTGTAGTGGGTGTTCTTCAACTCTAAAATGCACTACACTGTGTAAGACAAAACCCACAACGAGAAGACAACAGGCGAATGCATACAGTGCATTCACAATGTGTTCAGACCCCTTGACCTTTTCCACATTTTGTTACGTTACAGCCTTATTCTAAAGTGGATTACTTTTATGTTTTTCCTCATCAATCTACACCCAAATACCCATAATGCCAAAAGCGAAAACAGGTTTTTAGAAATGTTTGCAAATGTATTAAAAAATAAAAAAAACGAAATACAGTACCAGTGAAAAGTTTGGACACAACTACTCATTCAAGTGTTTTTCTTTATTTTTATTACGTTGTAGAATAATAGTGAAGACATCAAAACTATGAAATAAGCACAAAAAGTCAAGGGGTCTGAATACTTTCCAAAATGCACTGTATGTGGTCCCAATGTCTAAATAGTGACAGCAGGGCTAGTTCAAACTGCAGTAGGATGGTTCTCCTCACAGTGAGTGAATCAGACCATGCTTGGTGAATCTCTGGGAGCAGGACACAGAAGACCTGAATAGATCATGTGAGCGAGAAGAATTCATAAAATAAATCATCACAGCAAAGGATTGTAATTTGTGAGCTAGAAAATGTACGTCCTGCCAGTCTGAGGCAGGTTCTGCAATCATCTTACTTCTACTATTGACAGGGATAATGTGGCATTTTGTTATTTGTCAGTATAAATGAAATTAGTGGTTCCTGCCTTGATGCCTGTATTAGCTTCAGATTACTTGTCCTATAGATGTTTGTAGTCTTAAATTATTACTTGGAATAAACTGAGAGCTTGTCCTGTAATGACATGCGACTGTAGCTAGTGATACATATATCTGCTTCTGCTAGCTAGCAACAGATCTACTTGTTGTAACTAGCTAGGTAATATCGCTTACCCATAAGTAGAATTCTCGCAAAAGTTGTCACTTCCCGTTTTTTTTTTACTTCTGGGGGCAACAATTGTGATTTCCGTTGTGTGAAGGAAGCGAAGTCTTCCCCCCCTCGCAAAAAGGAAACTCTCGGCCGAATCCCTCCCTTCCACTAATTTCACCTGTTTATGATCTGTGTGGACAGACGCACACCGCAGCTATTTCAAATCTTAGCAGTCCATTCCATCCTGTTGTTTAAGCCACTGCAACAGTTGTGCTTAAAATGTTGACTGGCAATGGGGATGTTTTAGCATGCTTAGCAACTGGCTATGGCAAAAGGTTTTAATATATATGAAGCGATGTATGTAGAAAAGTTATTCAAGCAACCTTTTTAAGCGAGCGGTTGATTGGACTGGCAGTGGACGAAGTGCACACTGTTGTTCACCGGTTAGTCTATATTTCAGTCTACATGTTCAGATGAACTCCTGGCTAGCTATTGCAGCTAGCTAGCTGTATCATTCATCCTACTTTACTATCAACTGGCCAGCTGTATCATTCGTCCTACTTTACTATCAACTGGCCAGCTGCATCATTCATCCTACTTTACTATCAACTGGCCAGCTGCATCATTCATCCTACTTTACTATCAACTGGCTAGCTGTATCATTCATCCTACTTTACTATCAACTGGCCAGCTGCATCATTAATCCTACTTTACTATCAACTGGCCAGCTGTATCTATCATTCATCCTACTTTACTATCAACTGGCTAGCTGCATCATTCATCCTACTTTACTATCAACTGGCTAGCTGTATCTATCATTCAACCTACTTTACTATCAACTGGCCAGCTGCATCATTCATCCTACTTTACTATCAACTGGCCAGCTGCATCATTCATCCTACTTTACTATCAACTGGCCAGCTGCATCATTCATCCTACTTTACTATCAACTGGCCAGCTGTATCTATCATTCATTCTACTTTACTATCAACTGGCCAGCTGCATCATTCATCCTACTTTACTATCAACTGGCTAGCTGTATCTATCATTCATCCTACTTTACTATCAACTGGCCAGCTGCATCATTCATTCTACTTTACTATCAACTGGCCAGCTGTATCTATCATTCATTCTACTTTACTATCAACTGGCTAGCTGTATCTATCATTCATCTTACTTTACTATCAACTGGCCAGCTGTATCTATCATTCATTCTACTTTACTATCAACTGGCTAGCTGTATCTATCATTCATTCTACTTTACTATCAACTGGCCAGCTGCATCATTCATCCTACTTTACTATCAACTGGCTAGCTGTATCTATCATTCATCCTACTTTACTATCAACTGGCCAGCTGCATCATTCATTCTACTTTACTATCAACTGGCTAGCTGTATCTATCATTCATCCTACTTTACTATCAACTGGCCAGCTGTATCTATCATTCATTCTACTTTACTATCAACTGGCTAGCTGTATCTATCATTCATTCTACTTTACTATCAACTGGCCAGCTGTATCTATCATTTATTCTACTTTACTATCAACTGGCCAGCTGCATCATTCATCCTACTTTACTATCAACTGGCCAGCTGCATCATTCATCCTACTTTACTATCAACTGGCCAGCTGCATCATTCATCCTACTTTACTATCAACTGGCCAGCTGCATCATTCATCCTACTTTACTATCAACTGGCCAGCTGCATCATTCATCCTACTTTACTATCAACTGGCCAGCTGCATAATTCATCCTACTTTACTATCAACTGGCCAGCTGCATCATTCATCCTACTTTACTATCAACTGGCCAGCTGTATCATTCATTCTACTTTACTATCAACTGGCCAGCTGCATCATTCATTCTACTTTACTATCAACTGGCCAGCTGCATCATTCATCCTACTTTACTATCAACTGGCCAGCTGCATCATTCATTCTACTTTACTATCAACTGGCCAGCTGCATCATTCATCCTACTTTACTATCAACTGGCCAGCTGTATCATTCATCCTACTTTACTATCAACTGGCCAGCTGTATCATTCGTCCTACTTTACTATCAACTGGCCAGCTGCATCATTCATCCTACTTTACTATCAACTGGCCAGCTGCATCATTCATCCTACTTTACTATCAACTGGCTAGCTGTATCATTCATCCTACTTTACTATCAACTGGCCAGCTGCATCATTAATCCTACTTTACTATCAACTGGCCAGCTGTATCTATCATTCATCCTACTTTACTATCAACTGGCTAGCTGCATCATTCATCCTACTTTACTATCAACTGGCTAGCTGTATCTATCATTCAACCTACTTTACTATCAACTGGCCAGCTGCATCATTCATCCTACTTTACTATCAACTGGCCAGCTGCATCATTCATCCTACTTTACTATCAACTGGCCAGCTGCATCATTCATCCTACTTTACTATCAACTGGCCAGCTGTATCTATCATTCATTCTACTTTACTATCAACTGGCCAGCTGCATCATTCATCCTACTTTACTATCAACTGGCTAGCTGTATCTATCATTCATCCTACTTTACTATCAACTGGCCAGCTGCATCATTCATTCTACTTTACTATCAACTGGCCAGCTGTATCTATCATTCATTCTACTTTACTATCAACTGGCTAGCTGTATCTATCATTCATCTTACTTTACTATCAACTGGCCAGCTGTATCTATCATTCATTCTACTTTACTATCAACTGGCTAGCTGTATCTATCATTCATTCTACTTTACTATCAACTGGCCAGCTGCATCATTCATCCTACTTTACTATCAACTGGCTAGCTGTATCTATCATTCATCCTACTTTACTATCAACTGGCCAGCTGCATCATTCATTCTACTTTACTATCAACTGGCTAGCTGTATCTATCATTCATCCTACTTTACTATCAACTGGCCAGCTGTATCTATCATTCATTCTACTTTACTATCAACTGGCTAGCTGTATCTATCATTCATTCTACTTTACTATCAACTGGCCAGCTGTATCTATCATTTATTCTACTTTACTATCAACTGGCCAGCTGCATCATTCATCCTACTTTACTATCAACTGGCCAGCTGCATCATTCATCCTACTTTACTATCAACTGGCCAGCTGCATCATTCATCCTACTTTACTATCAACTGGCCAGCTGCATCATTCATCCTACTTTACTATCAACTGGCCAGCTGCATCATTCATCCTACTTTACTATCAACTGGCCAGCTGCATCATTCATCCTACTTTACTATCAACTGGCCAGCTGCATCATTCATCCTACTTTACTATCAACTGGCCAGCTGTATCATTCATTCTACTTTACTATCAACTGGCCAGCTGCATCATTCATTCTACTTTACTATCAACTGGCCAGCTGCATCATTCATCCTACTTTACTATCAACTGGCCAGCTGCATCATTCATCCTACTTTACTATCAACTGGCCAGCTGCATCATTCATCCTACTTTACTATCAACTGGCCAGCTGTATCATTCATTCTACTTTACTATCAACTGGCCAGCTGCATCATTCATCCTACTTTACTATCAACTGGCTAGCTGTATCATTCATCCTACTTTACTATCAACTGGCCAGCTGCATCATTCATCCTACTTTACTATCAACTGGCCAGCTGTATCATTCATCCTACTTTACTATCAACTGGCCAGCTGCATCATTCATCCTACTTTACTATCAACTGGCCAGCTGCATCATTCATCCTACTTTACTATCAACTGGCCAGCTGCATCATTCATCCTACTTTACTATCAACTGGCCAGCTGCATCATTCATCCTACTTTACTATCAACTGGCCAGCTGCATCATTCATCCTACTTTACTATCAACTGGCCAGCTGCATCAAGGGTCTTTAGATGCCAGGGGGGAAAAATATCTAATATCAGAGAGCTCTTACCCAACTCTGTGGAAACCCAAGGGGCCTCCAGAGTTATCCAAGCCTGAGACTGGGTTTGGTCATTTCTAAGTCTAAATTGAATTAATGATGATAGACACATTGCAGTTTCTGAATGACATCAACAGAGCCAAGCTCAAATTCAAGGTACAGTACAGAAGCTTACACAAGGATATGGATGCATCTCAATAGTCTGAACCCAAGGATATGGATGCATCTCAATAGTCTGAACCCAAGGATATGGGTGCATCTCAATAGTCTGATCCCAAGGTTATGGGTGCATCTCAATAGTCTGAACCCAAGGATATGGATGCATCTCAATAGTCTGAACCCAAGGTTATGGATGCATCTCAATAGTCTGAACCCAAGGATATGGGTGCATCTCAATAGTCTGAACCCAAGGTTGTGGGTGCATCTCAATAGTCTGAACCCAAGGTTATGGGTGCATCTCAATAGTCTGAACCCAAGCTTATGGATGCATCTCAATAGTCTGAACCCAAGGATATGGATGCATCTCAATAGTCTGAACCCAAGGTTATGTAAATCACTAATATTGATTAGGGGGGGAGATCAGGTTGTAACACATGAAAACGGGCGATATCTTTTACCTCACTGGTTAGAGGACAACCTGCAGAAGACAGTCAGCTACATTTTGGAGTGATGCATTTAAATTTAGCGGTCCCCAAAACGAAGAGAAACGCAACACGTATTTGTCATCACTCATATCGATATCATGTTGAAATCAATTGCGCGCGAGGGGGGAGATGAGGTTGCACGTCCTGTTAAAACTAACAGCTCAAAAACCACACGGAATCTGGGAATAATGTGTACATCACTGGTCAGAGGACAATTTGTAGAAAACAGCTAGCTACATTTAGAAGTGTTGCATTTTGATTCAAGTGGGTCGCCAACGTGGTAAGTGTAACACAACTCATTTCAGAGCCTGGATTTTCCCCCTGATGAGGCTAATATCCATATCACGCTGAAATCAATAGAACAGGGGGAAAACGGTTGGGGCGGCGCACAATTGGCCCAGCGTCGTCCAGGGTAGGGGAGGGAATGGCCAGCAGGGATGTAGCTCAGTTGGTAGAGCATTTGCAACGCCAGGGTTGTGGGTTCGATTCCCACGGGGGGCCAGTATGAAAAATACAAAAATAATGTATGCACTTGTAAGTTGCTCTGGATAAGAGCGTCTGCTAAATGACAAAAAATGTAAAATGTAAATGGTTCTACATTGTAAAATTCATTAAAATACTCATACAACAATGTTAAAACATTGTGACATTATTTAATTGATATCATGAAACAACTCCTTCATGTATGTACTTTCTGATGTTTAATCAGAGTTCTTTTAGCAGCGTATCTCTTGCCACATTGATCACAGCTATAAGGTTTCTCTCCAGTGTGCGTTCTCAAATGTAACTTCAGGTCGCTTGATCGACTAAAACTCTTCCCACATTGATCACAGCTATAAGGTTTCTCTCCTGTGTGTGTTCTCTGATGTACTATCAGGCAGCTTGATTGAGTAAAACTCTTCCCGCATTGATCACAGCTATAAGGTTTCTCGCCTGTGTGTGTTCTCTGGTGACTAGTCAGATGGCTAGATGTAGTAAAACTCTTCCCACATTGATCACAGCTATAAGGTTTCTCTCCTGTG